>NC_092058.1:19405236-19620236 GCF_039877785.1 Chaetodon trifascialis | reverse complement strand
GTGTGTGTGTGTGTGTGTGTGTGTGTGTGTGTGTGTGTGTGTGTGTGTGTGTGTGCACCAATGTGTCCATGCAACATATGTCGCTGAGAGAACAAGAGGAGAGCCGGAGAAAGCCAGGACAAGTTTCATTTTTATTTATTTATTTCTTCACACAAGTGACTTTGTGTATTAATAGACGGCCCATTTGTATGCATGTGTGTACAAGTCTTTTATGTCCACGGACGTGCATGTGTGTGTGTTGCCCACTGTGTGATGAGGTGTTTATATGATAAACACAAGGCGAGCTTGAGAGGAATTCTGATCAGGGGCTTTGCAACAGTTGTTATGGAAACAGCATTAAGCAGTTGTATTAGCCAGTGGAGGTAATATAAAGGCTGTTGAAAGTAACACACAGTGGGGAGCGAGGCAGTTAGGGAATATAATACAAACTACACATTATTGCTCTGGTTTACAATAGACTTGATGAAATTTTATTATGTGGCTAGAACAGAACAAAATTATCCTTGTCGTAACTCATTGTCGGGCTCTCTTTCTGGCAAGAGCTACACATTTTAATTAGCCGGGTTAGACAAACGTAGTGCAAACAAGACATTGCTGGTCAGGTTTGCAATGCAATAGTCACATCATTTACGTGAGCTGAGAGCTGAACGCAACTACGTCTTCGTTCTGCTTTCTCGATGCAACCTAATCTTAAATTTGCAGAAAAACAGCTGCTGCTTCATGACATTGGTGACTTTAGAGATCATTGGTGACTTTAGAGATCACTGTCAGGACCGTACAAATACTGCAGGCTGTGATTCTGTGAGACTGGTCTTGTCACATTTCTGTCAACAACTGTGGATAATGACATGCCCACAAGGACCTCTCAATTGTAATGGATTATTGATTATTACAGTTCAAATCAAATTGTATAACAATATAGGCTTGGCCCAGTATTGCCATTGTTGTGCTTGATTTACATGAGCCTTTGAAGGGGGCATGTTTAAAAAAAGACCACGATCGATAAAATGTGGGTTGAACAAATGGCTGAGATAGTGCTCCGGATCAAAATAAAAACCACAGAGAAGTCTGTAGTCTGCTAAATAAATAAAGAAATAAATAATAAAAACAGGAGGCAATTTTGGATAGAGTGTCTATCAATGTCAGACACTGACAGGGTTGTTCTGGGAAGCGCAGAACTGGTGCAGGTGCTCAGGAACAAATTACAGCATCAGCAGACCTCCCCTGGTAATGCTAATGCAGTTCTTTCCCCCATATATGGATACAAGACATACCACGCTCAAGGAAAAAGGCAGAAACGGAGTCTTGAAAAGGACGCTCCACTTTGCTACCTCCCCATGCCGCCAAAATAAACTGTTCAATGCCAAATGATTTCTGTGGTGAGAACCAGAGGCAGCCTTCATTTGAGGCACCTCGAATGGATGTGACAGTTGCAGTTTACAGACAACTCTGTTTTCCCCAGATCTCTGCCGGGGTGATGCTCATCATTAGACTTCAAACGTGCACGCACACACGCACTCAGATGTAGGCGCGCTCACACACACACACATGCACACACGCAGACACTCGCCTGTGGCTAGACCCTATAACGGATTCTCCCTGGGGAAAGCTCCTGGATAAGTCTGTTGCAGTGTAGGCGACCCCCCACCCTCCCTCCCCTCCTCTCCCCTCCCTCCTCTGGAAATCTCCCTGAGGCCTGTGAGTATGTGAATGTGTGTGGTTGCGTGTGCATATGTGTGTGTCAGTCTGTCTGCTTTTCTGTACATGCCACCAGTTTCTTGGAGGGAGATGGTCTCAGTGATGCGTGAGTGGGAGGCTGATTTCCCCAACTGCATCGCTCGCTCCAATCCAACTTCCCACTCATGCTCTCTGCTTTGTTAGATATTTCTTAAGTAACTCTCTCTCTTTCTCACTTTCTCTCACACACAGACAGACAGAAATAGGTGTGTGTGTGTGTGTGTGTGTGTGTGCGTGTGTGTGTGTGTGTGTTTGTGTGTGTGTGCGTGCGTGTGTGTGCGTGCGTGCGTGCGCGTGCATGTGAATTCAGCTGGGCCTGTCGTAATATATTATTACATAGACTCACACAGACATGCAGAACGTCTGGGTTTCTAGAGTAGATCCCCGGAGAAAGATACTTGTCCCTGTCCCTGTGTCTGGCACAGCTAACACGCACGCACACACACACACACACACACAGTATTCCTGAAGGGTCAGTGTGTCGCCAGGCATGCTCAAAGCGCTCCATCACTGGTTTCCACTGGGACAATAACTGTGACTTCCTGAGGATCGACCTTCACCATCTTACTTCTGTCACTCTTCACATGGCCGTCTGTGTGTGTGTATCTGCCAGTGAGGAAGTGAGGAGCAGTGTGTGTGTCTGCAGTGAGAGTGTGTGTATGTGTGTGTGTGTGGGTGTGTTTTAGAGTGTGTGTCAGGCTGCCGTTTCAGCTGACTCTTCTGTTTCTGGCTTTTTAATGGCTCTTATGGGGCAGGCCTTTAATTGCAAGTCTCTCTCCCTCCTTCTTAATCCTCCCATCCTTCTGTCTCTCCCAGCCCCTCGTCTCCTCTCCTCTACTCCTCTCTCCTCCCGCCTCCCACTGGCTGACAGTCACTAGGGGAGCCCGAGTGCCTGGCCAGGGCTGTGGAGGCCGTATAGGATATTGACTTGCTGCGGAGTGGTTTGGGAGGAGGAGAGGTGGCTGCCTGTCACAGCTAATGAATAGATGCATAAGTGAATGAGGCACTCCTGTGTGTGTGTGTTTGTGAGTGTATGCGCATGTGTGTGCGTGTGTTTATGTGTGTATATGTGTGTGTGTTGTGCATAGCTTTGGCTGAAAAGTTTTATGCGCCTCAGACAGACTGACATTAACAGTGGCCAGTTTGATATTGATAATTATGAGGAGTACGATGACAGTCCCTCCCACACACACGCACATTCACAAGTCACACATGCTCACTCTCAACACACACGCACACACACATATGTAAAGACACATATAAATGATAAATGCAGGATGAGGCAGCGGGGGGTTGGGGCATGAGGATCGAATGGAGGATACTAAAAAAAACAATCCAGTTAAGTGCCAGCACCCTCCAGCTGCTCTCTCTTTTCGTCTCCCCCTGCCTTTCCTCCCCTCTCCCCCTTTGTCCCTCCATCTCGACTGATCGTTGTGGAACTGGAGTGCTCTCATGCCAAACTGGGACAAATACCTAAACACACACACACAGAAAGAGACAGAGAGAAAGAGAGCGAGAGAAGGTCTGGAGAGGAGGCTGTTGATCTGAGGGGGCAGATGAAGGAGTGCTCGAGTGTTGATGTCTTCTTCACTATTGCTTTGTGCCACATTTCAAACACTGATTGCCTTAAGAGGACAATTTACATTTCATAGTCTTTCACAACAAGTGGGTGAGATGGGAGTCAGAGATAGGGGGAGAGAGAATGTTGTTTCAAGGAGGAAGCCAGGGGTGAGAGAGTTCACCGAGCAAAGGGAAAAGCCGGCATTGCGTGAGCAACTAAAAAGCAGGAGGTATAAACAATAGTTTCTTTTGGCTGCATCTCTGTGTGTCTCTGTCTGTGTGTATGGACGTTTTGTTTTGCCTTACTCTCGGTAGAATGCACCTGTATGATTTGAACTTTCTTTTTTTCCTTATTGGATTCATGTGAGTGTGGAAGAAGAATAGAGGTAGTGTGGAGAGGAGCTGAGGAGATGAAAAGAGAGCCGGAGGAATTAGGAATCAAGTTAGGAGCAGGCTTTATCTGACGGGAAACTGAAACTGCAAAGTACAAGAAAACTTTTCCTATCAGAGCACTTTCTCAGCAAGTGTATGGGTCTGCTCCCCCAGTGTGTGTGTGTGTGTGTGTGTGTGTTTATGTGGCCTCTGTGTGTGTGTGTGTGTGTGTGTGTGTGTGTGTGTGTGTGTGTGTGTGTGTGTGTGTGTGTGTGTATTTAGGAGATAGCTTTTCCTCCCCAGTGGAGGGAGACATCAGTGTGTCGGTGAGCGTGATTGGTTGTTGGCCCTTAGGGTCTGTCCTCTATATCGGTCTCCTGACTGGTTGCTCTGTGACCAATCAGGTGCCCAGACCTCACCGTGGCAATCAGATAGTGACACACTCTCTGTGGGCATCGGCAGGTCATCTCGAAATACTTGTTATGTTTTATCTCCCGGAGACTCTCTCACAGACACACACACATGCATGCACACACCAATATAACCTTTCTGTCTCGTCTTTGTCTCTCTAGGAGATTGCTGCATATCTCATCACTTTTGAGAAACATGATGAGTGGCTGACGACATCGCCAAAAACCAGGTGAGGAGAGTGCACAGAGTAGTTTCCACACACACACACACACACACACACACACACACACACACACACACACACACACACACACACATATACCCACGTACAAACACAGCATCACTCAATCAACCAGTGACTCACGTTGGTTTAATCCCAATGACTGAGTGCCTGTGTTTGATTAAAACATTAGTAATGTACGTCGACTGTCTCCAAAGAGTCCTGCTGACGACCTACTCTACATGTAGAGAACGCTCCAGAACATGGCCGGACTGTAAAGCACCTAGTCAGCTGGAAATGGAGGATTAATGAATGTAAATGTATTAGGATAAGTGATGTATAATTCAGACATAGGAGGGTAAGGGGGGGGCTGGTTTAAAGAGAGGGGGAGTATGTGTATATAGGATGGGGTGTGAACAGGGATTCACATGCCAACTGAATATTCATCGATCCGAATGAACCATAGTTAGCTCTTTTCCTAGAACAGAGAGAGGTTATAGTCAGGAAGGGAGGTAGGAAGGAGGGAAAGGCCGAAGAAAAAGGGCAACTTGAATTATTGATAAGTCACCTTATTGACATTTACTTTAGTTAATACAGATGTATGATTAAAAAAAGAGAAAGAGGGAAAGGCAGAAAAGCAAAAGAAAAGAAATAAAAAGTAAAGGAAGTGAGGAGGTCACCTCATGGCCCCATTTCTGATTACTGACACCGCTGAAAGCCTGAGGTGATGCCCCTGCGCTCCCATTGTGTGAGCTGAAGGACTCTTCTCAGGAGCAGCCTGAGGCCAGCTGCACAGTTTATGTTGTGGATGGATTTCTCATTGATTGGTTGTGCTGCCGTATAGCCTCAGCCTCCCAGCAGCAACAGCAGCAGCAGCAGTCATATTGGTGTTATTGAGCAGCAGTTAGATATAATCCCATTTACACATGACACGAGGCACGATTAGAACAGATTACACCTAATCCCATCAGATGGAAAGGAGCTCAGCGAACGGAGCCAGTGACATTTATGTGTGTGCGTGGCTTTGCGCCTATGTGTGTCTTTTTTTATCCATATGTGCGCATGCGTTTGCACACTTGCGGGGGGCAATATTAAGATAACAATCAATGACCTTCAGTTCTCCCCTCACTGAAATACCTCATCAGTTCAAAGTAATGACTATAACCTCCTCTCTCCTTCTCCTCTCACTTTTCTCATCTACTCCTCCTCCTCTCCTCCCTTTACCGGACTCACTCACTCACCCACTCTGTCTCTTTATCTTGCTGTCTTTTTTTTTTCTTCTCTCTCTCCTCCCCTTGCCTTCTCTGTTTTCGCTCTGCTACACTGTGGAACAGTGGAAAAGCTTTTTATATCCCACACATCACAGCCCAGTTACAATCAATAGCATTTATGTCTGCTTGAATCGGAGGGGTTTGCGAGGAACATGGGCATCGTCCATGTGCGTGCACCTCCGCGCACACACGCATGCGTATGAACATGCACGTATTTCCCACCCACACACACAGGCACACATCTGATCTCATCCATCTTCTCCATAACATAATTAGAATCAGCAGCTCTGAGATGACTCACACTGCTCGAGACAGAGACTAAACTCGGCTTTGATCGGAGGGTGGGGGTCTCCACTCGGCTAAGAAACTGGCAGGCTCACCCCAAAACAGAACAGATTTAAGGTGTCAAAGAAAATCAGTTCAAAGTAAATTCAGTTTCACTACACACATTGTTCTGAGTAAATTGCAGTCATCTCAGTCCATATAAATGTTTCTACATCAAATTCTAGAGGAGAGGAGAGGAGAGGAGAGGAGAGGAGAGGAGAGGAGAGGAGAGGAGAGGAGAGGAGATAGTAAAAGAGCAGAAACAGACATTAGGATAGGAGTAGAAGGAATAGATGGGATGAGAAGATGAGAATACGTGGAAAGGAGTGGAGAATGGAGAGACTGAAGGAGCAGTAAAGAGAAAATGATATACTGTGATAAGAGGGATGAAGACTGGAGGTTGATCGAGAAGAGGAGGGCAAGGAACGAGAGAGAGGGGGTGTGTAAATGTGTGTGTGGTGCATCCACATGCACATGACTCTCTGTTAGAGAGAGAGAGCACTCCTGAGTATGTGTTAGTTTATTGATTGTTAACGGGCCTGTTCTCTTTCTGTTGTCATGAGATAAGGCAGAGAAGCATTTTTCTTCCACCTACACACACACAGAAACGCGCACACACACACACCTGTCCTTAACGTTTTAGAAGTCTAATGATTGATTGCTGAGCAGCAGGTTTGACATTGAGCCCAAAGAACACACGGCAGTAGGTCCTGCCATCTGATATCACTATAGCATCTCTGTCTTTTTACACGTATGGCCCGTGCCGTGTGTGTGTGTGTGGGTGTGTGTGTGTGTGTGTGTGTGTGTGTGTGTGGGTGTGTGTGTGTGTGTGTGTGTGTGCGTGTGTGTGTGCATGCATGTTCATCCCACCAGGTGTATATAGAATGGGAGCTTAGAGGCCAATGTTCCTGCTGTGCTTATAAATCACCCTACTAAAATATTAACACATTGGAGTGTGAGTCTACGCAAAAGAGGGGAGGGGCATCATGGGACCAGCGAACTTGACTGTGGGAGAGTAACATTGACATCAAAACAAGAGCATGTTTTTGTTTGTGTCAGTTGTTTTTTATGAATCAGGAATGCAGCAGAATTTTGATTAATCCCTGTCAGCTTTTAAAGAACTGACAGGAACATTTCTTCTGTGTAATCAAGCCAATGCAGCACTCCGCGTGTCTTGCTAACTCTTTATCCTGTCTTCCATCAGGCCTCAGAATGGCTCTATGATCCTCTACAACCGCAAGAAGGTGAAGTACAGGAAAGATGGCTACTGCTGGAAGAAAAGGAAAGACGGGAAGACCACCCGAGAGGATCATATGAAGCTCAAAGTCCAGGGAGTAGAGGTGAGAGGCTGCGATGGAAAAACAAGTCGATGATCATGCTCGGTGCTGAGCATGGTTTCACTGCCAATCCTGCTCTTGTTCAATCTTATCTTACTCTCCTTCACACCAAGGAGACACATATGTGTAACACAAATGTACACACAAACACACATGCTGAAGCTACAGGCCAAGGTGTTACCTGAGAGCCAGTGTTCCCCCTCTTTCTTTACCTCCCTCCCTGCTCGTGGCCCTGTCTCCCTTCCTCTCTCTGTCTCCCTCTCTCTCTTTCTGAAGGATAAGAGTGTGTTTGGCCTCAGGCCAGGAATGATGTCAATGCCTCCTTCAGCAGAACAGAGAGGGGTATCGATCCAGTCTCAAGGCAGCGTCTGTGCGTGAGTGTGTGTGTGTGTTCAAGTCACATCAGCCAGCTCAAAAATTGATTATTCAGCAGGAATATACCAAGAGGTGAGAGGAGTGAGCATGCATGTGTCAGAAGCAGAAAGAATGAGGTAGAAGGGAGAGCGAAGGAGAGACAGCGAGCAGGTACATGGATGTTTGCAAAGGGCTCAGTAGTTTTGCATTAAAGGTGAGCAGAAGACAGGCGAAACAGACACAGAGGTAGAGGGAATAATTGAGATCAAGTATTCCCATCTGCATCTCTATTATTTACAACCCCACACTCACATTGACATTCATCTCACATGCATTTTTCTGCAATCGTGCATGAATACATACTCACACACACATCTATAAAGGCAAGTGTTTCTCTCCCTGGTTGCTCAGTAATTGTTTGTGTCACGTTTTCCCAGGACCCCCCCAAGCAAGCAAGCAAGCAAGCAGTGTGTAGAGCAGGGGACGGGAATGGGGGGGTGAGCAGAGCAGCGAGATGAGCAGAGGGAGAGAAGGAGGATGGGGAGAGGCAGGAAGAAGGGGAGAAAAACATAACCCTGGATGGAGAGCCTCCTCATATCGAATGGAAATATATGGAAATGCACTCTGCCTTTGGCAAAGCACACTTTAGATAGAGGGCGGGCTACTTCTGAGAAGAGGCAAAATGGCGAGAAAATATAAGTGTGTGCGAGTGTGTACAAGAGAGAAAACAGGACAATTTGTAAGTGTTGATTATATACAGCCTGATTGCTGAGTATTCGTGCGAGTTTGTCTTTAAACATGGCCAATTTATTTCTCTGTTTGTGTGTGTGTTTTGTTGTTTCTGTGCGCGCATGTCTGTACGTGTGTGTGTGTGTGTGTGTGTGTGTGTGTGTGTGTGTGTGTGTGTGTGTGTGTGTGTGTGTGTATGCATGTGTGTGTGTGTGTGTGTGTGTGTGTGTGTGTGTGTGTGTGTGTGTGTGTGTGTATGCATGTGTGTGTGTGTGTGTGTGATCCTTGATTTTAATGGCGTGTGAAAAAGTGGTAGTGATGACCTTGATGGAAGGCTTTTCTGTCAAACACACACACACACTCATTCAGACTGGGTATCGAACCTCAATGCTTTTTAACTATTGACCAAAGTGTTTCCATGGGACAGAATGTCAAACGCTGTCAAGAAACTGCAACCTGTAATTGTTCAACCTGCAATTGATGTGTAATCAGATATTTACCCATTTAAATCAGCTTATTTGATCATTTATTTATGACTTATTTAAATCTATCCATTTTAGACTTAAGGATTTAAGACTTGTAAAGTTGCTTTGCTTTACACATGGATGCATTCGAGAAGTTTAGCATTCTGTTAAATGAACTGAATGTGAAATGAAAAAAGGGTTTTGTAGCAAAAGATTTTAGTGTTGTTCCACTTCAGTTGTCAAAGGAAAAGAACGCATAGTTTTGGTGTTTTTGGTATTCTGAATTCAGGTACTATATTTACTTCTTCCAATGAGGATTATGGATAAACTACTTCCCCAGTTTTCATGAAACTTGATGAAAGGGTGTGGCATGGGCCAAGGAAGAACCCATTGATCTGAATCACAGGGCAGATACATATCACATATCACAATCCATGTTCACGGGTACCAGTTTTACTCACACGACACACGACACTGCTCAAACTTCATACAAAGACCAGTCGTTATGGAGCGCATGGGGACAGCCATTTCAAAGGAGAATCAGTACAATTACACTTTTTTCTCAACCGAAGGTGTGGATGGTTGTCTTGTTTGTGTTTTAAGTGTGTTCTGGTTTCTGGTTTTCACAAATATACATATAGTGGTTGCTATGCAGAATAGCATATCAGAGGATGTGGACTCTTGGTCTTGGTGGAGGCCTGCGCTATCTGAGTGATCTGTGGTTCATCATGCAGCATGAAAAATTAAATAGAATATGTAATAAAATATTATAGACATTCTGAAGTCATTGTAAATCTGTAAATCTACTTCTGCAATCATACTTTTGGTCAGTTTTCACACTCACACACATGTATACACTCTTTTGTTTGTATATAAGCATCCTCTGCTGAATGGATCCACACTGAACCTCCTCTTCCTCGTGGCCACCTCGACACACCGCTCTCACTCTGTGCTTTCCTCGCTTTCTTCTCCTCTTCTTTGTCCTCTTCACTGTTACTGATCTCTCTCGCAGTGTCTGTGAGCTGACAACATTGTGACTTTTTGTGAATTCTAAGTGGGTTATGTCTAGTCTTGCTGAGGCAGTAAATTTCACAATCTCTTGTGCTGTAATTGTCAACATCAGATTTATGGTATTTTAGAGAAGACATTAGGGAAGAAAAAACGCATACAGCATGTTTACAATTTAGTTTTAGCACCGCAATCAATACAACCTAAGTGGGTATAACCTACGTTCTCCTCTCCTGTTCTCTCATTTACTGTCCTGTCCTCCTCACTTTTTGTCTTGCTTCCTCCCTTTTTCTTTTCCTGTTAACCCCTGCAATCTCCTCTCCTCTCCTCTCCTTTCCTCTCCTCTCTCTAGTGTCTGTATGGCTGCTACGTCCACTCCTCAATCATCCCCACCTTCCACCGTAGATGCTATTGGCTGCTGCAGGTAAGCCCACCCCCGGTCCCAACCTTGCCTTTTCTCGTGCATTTATTCACACACAAACCATGATTTCAACAGAATTTATAGTGAGGGATCATTTCATTTATAGCCGCCGGGTCTTTTTCCCCGAACATTATAATGAGCTTGCAACATTTGCTCCAGCTATGTTAAGGCTTTATTCACTATTCTCCACAAAACTGGACAAACAGAAAATATATTGTAAGTGATCAGTTTTACACAAATTTACGTCTGTTAAACTGTCCATTATCTTTTCAAAAGCACAAAAGCCACATCATAAACCAGCAATAAACATCCTCCTCCTCTAAATTAATGAGGCAGACAGTGAAAATACTATCACAAAGCTGGGGTCATAATAAAATTGGATTTTTTTGGCTGAGTGGAGTGTCCAACACACACACACACACACACACACACACACACACACTAGAATATACCCAGAATATGCCAGACCTATAGCTCGTGTACAAGGCTAACATACAGTGCAGAGTAATAAAAACATTTCTTTGCCTGAAGTTGACTGTAACTTCCAGAGCACAGTGTGTTATCGAACCCTGACTCTCAGTACTTATAGTGAGCATCAAGGACTCAGGCACTACTCTCTATGTGGTCCTCTCCAAGAAAACACCCTGGAGCTACAAACAGCACACACAACATGCTCACACCGACACACATACACAGGTGTCCCCTGTGTATTGAAGCATGTTGTTTTTCATAGAGATGTTGGACTCACTCTAGTGCTTATGTGAGAGACAAGAGAGAGCAGCAGTTACACATCTCTCCCACTGTTGGCCATACAAGAGATGGCCACCAGGACATCATCATCCTCAGATAACCGGTCACGTGATGAATCTTAAACATGCCCGCATACACTTACACTGCCCCTCTCTCCATCTCTCTGTTAATTTCAAAGGAAATATTGAATACCCAGCGATGTTCATTTAAAATATGGAAATGCATACATATTTATGTTTTCTGCGCCTGAATTTCCTGCATAATTTGTCACATGAAATTTACAAGGGCATTCCAGCCACCGGCCGCAAATTAGATAAGCCCTAACCCAATATATTTTCTTTTTCACAATGCCTATAGTTTGATTCCTGCCGTCTGAAATTTTGAAGGCAAATTCTACTTGCTTGATCTGTAAAGTGCCATTTTCTGCTCTTTGCTCAGATATCAAAACACATCAGTGAATATGATCATAAATCAGTCTGTGAGTGCTGTTGCATCGCACAGTGTGGTGCTGTAGCAGCCCACTGTGCCATCCTCTTTTGGAGAGAAAAGTGTTCCACCTCAGCAGGTCCTCCCCCTCACCTGAGTCTGTCTACTGAATCTTTCATCAAGTGGAGCTTCTTTCTTTCTCTCTCTCTCTCTCTCTCTCTCTCTCTCTCTCTCTCTCTCTCTCTCTCCCACTCTCTTCTGACAAACACACACATACACACACACATATATGCATGTGAACACACCTGTTGAATCATTCATAGGACAGAAATTCCATAGGTCTCCTGGTGGCCTACAGTATTCTGAACTAGTCTCTCCTCATGTGTTTCTCTCATTCTCTATATTTACAGTATATCACACACACACACACACACACACACACACACACACATGCGCGCACACGCAGACACTTCCACAGCCTCTGCGGGGTCAGAGAGAGTGATGAGTGGGCTTGAGCTGTTAAATCTTTTATGGGCAGGTGAGAGAATCTTATCTGACACGCTATGTCTGACCTCCTCCCTGACCTCCACGTTCTCTCCTGCTTTCCTTCTCCATTTCCCCTCCTTCCACTCCCTCTGTAAATAGACTATCATTTTATTCTCTTTCTCCCGAATGCCGGTGAGAACATGACAACGAATTAATGAATAAAGGCCATGTTAAACTAACGGCATGTGCATGCGTGTCTCTATGTGTTTGTGCCCGTGTCCCTGCGCTGTAGAACCCAGACATTGTGCTGGTGCACTACCTGAATGTACCGGCAGTGGACGATAGCGGGAAGCCATGTGGTCCTGTCCTCTGCTCCATCAACACAGACAGGAAGGAGTGGGCTAAGTGGAGCAAGGAGGAGCTCATTGGACAACTCAAACCCATGTGTGAGTTAGCATTACCGTCATTTCAGCACTCACCTCCCTCCTACACTCAAACTCTTATGTTCCAGCCCTCACACTTTTCCTAAACCTGGGGCTGTGAGTCACCTTGGGTCAATAACAGTACTGCTTGTCATGGGGCGGTGATGATGAAAAAGATGGTGACCTATCCTGGCCAAGTCACAAAATTAATCTGTAGGAAAGCAATGTAGTAAATCTAAAACGCAGATAATTTGGCTTGCTTGTAGACTTTGTAAACAACTTGGCAGCAGAATGGGGCACAGTCTGGAGCTGTGCCAGTGCTTATCAGATGAGACAACAGGTGATTTCAGCAGTTCAGTGGAGATGATATGAAAATTTCTCTCTTGCATCAAGAAAAAATATCTAATCTTGGCAGTGTTCATAATTTTCCATCTTCCGTCTTATTGATATGTTGCTGAAGGTAAAGATAGATCGGTGAGCCAAAAAGTGATAACTGGACTTGCCAAAAGGTGCATTCAGGCGTTACCTGAAGTTGTTTGTGTTTAAATTTTGATGAATGAAGATTTGGGATATCGAGGCCCTCTTGTCAACATGATAACAACACTTTGCAAAGTAGAGCAAAGTAGAGTTGTCTGATATTTAAAGACAACATTGTGATTCAAAAGAGACATTCAGTACATGCATGCCATTCAGCCAGACTTCATATAGATTTCTTTTTTTTGTTTTTGATCGTTCCAACAGTTAGCACCATGCTGCCACCTAGAGGCAGATCCACATTTCACCCATGAAAGGGAGGGATAGAGGGAAGGAAGACAGAGGTGCCCGAAATATCCAGCATGTATTATTCATAAATGAGCATCAGGGAGTAGATAACACACAAATACACGCAAATACACACACACACTCTTACCTCATCTACACCCATCTTTTGATCTCGTTTGGAAGGGCAAATAAGGACAGCTGCCCAAAACTAAGTGGCTTGTTGACTTAAGTAGCACCTCACTTCTCATTCTCCCCACTGACTCATATTCCCTCTTGCTCTTCTACCTGCCCTAATTTGCTCACACAAAACAGCTTTATGTTTTTTCCTTTTCTAACGCTTCTCGCTCAATCACTGACTTGATCCTTCTGTGGCCATAGGAGGTTTTATGGGCATTAGGTGTCCGACACTTAAATTGTTTGGTATTTGCTATTTCACTCTGAAAATGAATTGTCTAAATCCCAAAATGTAAATGCAGAGATCTATTACAAGAAATACCCTCAAATGTTAGAATTTAAATGTCTTGCAAAAGAAGCATATTTCACATATTTTTGTATAAGTTTTTGAACCAGCATCTCAAGCACAATATTCATGGTCACAGTTTTCAATGTACATTCCCAACACTGGAGGGTGCCATTACACACTGTCAGGTATGTGAGGTATGTGAGGTAACGCTACGTTATTATAAAGACTGGCATGAGCAAATGAAAGGACAGAAAATGAAGACAGCATGCACTGTCTCAAATGCTGTTTCCTTTGTTCAAATGTCTCTTCTGTCAGGTGCTGGAAGCAGCCTGCATCAGAAATGTTCCAGTGTCAAGCAACGCATCATCTCATCCAAGCAGGAGTCAGGGGCAGCAGCAGGAGGTGGAGCTGCAGTGGGTACCGGTGTAGCGGCAGGCCAGAGAGCTGAGGAAGCAGATGGCACAGAGGTCCAGAACAGCGATGTGTCAGAGGGTCAGACAGAGCCCAGTCCTGGAGGGGGCAGGAGCAGAGCGGGTGGAGGAGAGAGGCGGAATGGCAGGATAACCAAACCCTCCCTACTCCCACAGAGCAGCATGGAAGTGTCTTCATCTACCTCCACCAACCAGGTGGAGGTTCCTGACACCACCCAGAGCTCCCCATTGTCAATCACCAGCGACATGGCCGACAGCCCCGCTCTCGCCATTGGGGCTGGCTTGTCACAGAGCACAGCTGTGTTCATGTCTGAGGTCACCACGCTGACTGGGGATTCGGTTTACTCTGCTGGCCACACCCACCTGCTGGCATCCACCCATGAGAACACCACAGCTGGCATCCTATTGGCTGTTGCCCCTGAAAACCAGAGGTTTGCATCATTTCCTGGTGGTGTGGGCTTAGGGGAGGGAGGAGAGTTGGTTCTGTCCAGCTCTCTAGACTCTGGTGGAGGAGTCAGCCTTCCTGAGACCACCATGACTTTTGACCCTGATTGCTTCCTCAACAATCCCAAGCAGGGCCAGACGTATGGAGGGGGTGGAGGGAAGACTGAGGGGTGTAACGGTGATGATGGAGGACTCCACTGTTCCTCTAATGGCTTCGTCTACAACCCAGCCCTTGTCAACAACATCAAGACGGAAACTACTCCCCTGGAGCAGCCACTGACCACTCAGAGCAGCTATGTTGGAGAAGGGACAGGCCTCAGCCCCAGCACCACCCTGGAGCAGATGGACTTCAGTGCTGTGATGTCATCAGCCTGTGTCCCAAGTCTGACCCAGCCTGCACACCACCCCTCCCCAAGCCTCTTCCTCCAGGCCTCCCCCCAGACAAGCCAGCCCTCGCAACTGCAGACCAATGGTACTGAGGCAACCCAGGAATCTGGTGAGGCCCAGGCTTACATAGGCTTGTCCACGGTGGCAACAGACTCTCCGGTCACCAATGGAGATCCGCATACACACCTCCACCAAGGCAGCCCAGACCAGCAGGGCCTGTGTGGAAGAAATGGACAAGGAGCGACAGTGGGCTCTTTTCCTCTAACACCACAGGACACGAGCGTCGAGCAGTCAGGCAGCCGGAGACATCGAGAGGCTGGGAGCTTAGACAAGGCTTCTGAGAATGGAGGGGAGTTGCTACTCAAGCCGGGGGATCCTCATGAGGCCTACTCGAGTGTTGATACAGAGCACTACCTGCAACCCACAGATGACAATGGAGGAGGAGAGGAGGGCGGGGGAGGTGGTGGTGGTGGTGGTGGTGGTGGTGGAGGAGGAGGAGCAGGAGGAGGAGGAGAAAATGAGATTCTCTGTAATGGTGTAAGCTTGTCAGGGACTAGCAGTTCAGTGGTGGCCAGTCCTCAGTCTATAGCTGCTGGGGCAAGCATCGAGGGGGCGCTCTACAGCTCTCCTCTTCCTCAGCAAGGTGGGGGGGTGTCAGCTACAACAGCTGGGGCAGGAGCTGCCATCAGTCTGGAAGGCTTTGAGGCTTCATTTGGGAGCCAGTTCTCTGATCTCATCAATGATTTCATCTCAGTTGAGGGGTCTGGAGGTGGGGTGGGGGCAGCTGTCACTGGGGTTCTCATGCCCCAGGAGGGGGCAGCAGGAGAGGAGCAGGGCACAGGACCAGGACATTTGCAGGGCTCAGAGGTGGAGCAGGGAGCTCTGGGACTACTCCAGGAGACTGGGAGGCTGTTTGGTGTGACAGACTACTCTCCAGAGTGGTCTTATCCAGAGGTTAGTAAACCCAACGTGATTACCATCCATTATTTATTCATCATTGTTCCCCACAGGAAAATCAGGCCCTCCACCACATGATTGACGGTATACGGCTTGCACTGTTGTTGAACGCTGAAATCACGCTCAGCACAATTTGTACTGAGACCACCAGCCTGGCTGTGTGGTCATTAAGGACACAGAGTATCTCAGACTCTGCTGATTGGATTTTGATGAAATTTCAATATTAGACTGATTCCCCAGGGTGGCTTCATTAATTTACCCATGTACCACTTCTAATATCCCAGACACCAGTTCTGTCACTACATTATAATGAAACCTGTAGGAACACAGCATTTAACCACCATCATTTTCAAAAACACAGGGACTTGCCAAAGGTGGTTAATAGAGTGCAATCGGTGAAAAAATAATGTCAAAAAGAACTTTATCAACTACTCGCATCTCCAACATGTGCACATATTCAGCTAATATTTTTTGCCTACTTTTTTCCACCATCATCAGTGTTACATCTTAACTACACTTTTGAGTTTCTTGCAAAAACAACAGTTTCCAAAGGCTCAAAGGCTTATGGTATTATATTTAGAAATAGCTAAAGAGAGGCACTACAAATACCAAAAACAAACCCAACCAAATGCTGGTAAATGGCTTCAGAAAATCATACATTTTTCATTCCTGTATACTCTAACTCCATGACTCCAACATTTTTGGAGGACAATATGCTGTTTATGTATTATTTTTAGCTGCACTACAGAAAACACATGGCGGTGTTGTTCAGATGGTTCAAGCTACTTTGTTCCTCTTGGATGTAAGGAGCAGCACAGCCTCTAGGGGCTGCTACCAGGCCTTTTAGTCTCATAGATTGGTCATTAACAAAATAATAACCACTTTGTAAATGGGACAAGTTATAATATCTGTAGTCCAGTTTGTCTCTGGGGCTTTTAGTGGCGAATGGAATCGGGATATTTGATAGAAATACACTTACAGGACAGTCTGTGTATGTATACACATGCTAGCACACTGACACACATAAATCAAACAGTACAGTCCTCTTTACATTCATTGTAGTATGCATGCAGTGATGAGTCGTACCCTCATACACAGTCTCCTTTCTCTTTGGTAGCTATGTGTAAGCCTATACTTAGAAGCAGTTTCCTGTCAACAAAGGAGCCACACTGTATGATATTAGACTGAGGCCTCTGTTTGTATGCCGCAGGGTGGAGTCAAGGTGCTGATCACAGGTCCGTGGTTGGAGTCGAGCAGTGAGTACAGCTGTCTCTTTGACCACATCAGTGTCCCCGCTGCCCTCATCCAGCCCGGGGTGCTGCGCTGCTACTGCCCAGGTAACACACCTGTGTGTGCACACACTCCTTATCACTGTCTCATACATGGAAAAACACATTTTTTATTTTTAGATTTAAACCATACCCCGAGCATCACCTCACTAATCCCTATAATAAACAGTTTCGAGCACAAACAAAGACTCTAACGATGTTGGCTGCACACCCTTATCAACAGATGCATTGCATGTGAAACAAGAAGATAAGAACAATATAAAAAGAACATTGTCAGGAGGGACACTGTCTGGTTGGCACACAATGAACACAGGTCTGCTCAGAAATGTGTTTTGGGATAGTATAGAAACTGATACATGAGTCACATCCTGCTACATTAAGTGTAATCAGGGGAAAACTGCAAGGCAAATAGTCTCTTGCAGGCACATATGGATACAAGCAATACTAGATATTCGTACTATATATATATTTGTGTTCTATCTCTGCACAGAGTTAGTCTCACTAATTCCTTTCCTCGTGTTTGTTTCCAGCCCATGACACAGGACTGGTGATGTTGCAGGTAGCCATGGGTGGTGAGGTCATCTCTTCCTCTGTGGTGTTTGAATACAAGGCACGTGACCTTCCTGCCCTGCCATCGTCTCAGCATGACTGGCTATCCCTTGACGGTGAGAGCATTTGTTTGTGTTTTTGAGCACACAGGGTTATACTTTTATCATTATTTTTAACATACTGTATGTTTAAGGTCAAGCACTTGACTGTCAGTTACCTAGGAAAGTTAAACCCTAAATTAGCTTACAAAATATATCCTTTTCTTATTCTTTCATATTTTATTTTTACTTTTTTTACACATAGCCTTCTGTCATATCTGATCAGTTAAAACCTTCTGAGAAAACCTGTCAATGTGTGTGTTGTTGTGCTGCCCTGTCATGTTATGGGATGTTTTATCTGCAGCCACAGATGTACTAGCCAGTATGGTGGCATGGCTGTATGATAATCGGCTGAACTGAAATGTTCCTCTGTGCCTTGGTGCAGCCAGTGTTTTTTTTTTTTCTTGACACTCTCAGCCGACATGCAGTTTAATTCAAGAAGAAATTGGGGCGGCAGTGGCTTAGGTCATAGGGACTTGGCTTGGGGACCAGTGCTCAGTTCAAGTCCAGCATGGACCAGTTGATACAAAGTGTGGGCTGGTAGCTGGCAAGGTGCCAGTTCAACCCCAGGGTGCTGCTGAGGTGTCTGTGGGCCAGGCTAACCACTTGGGTGGCTGTGCTGTGTGGCAGACCAATCGCTCTGGCATCTCTCCACATCAACTTCATGTGTACAGACTTCTGTATGTGTGTAAGATTACAAAGTGAAAGTGCACCAGTAAGTGTATTCTTCTTCTTCTCCTTCTTCTTCTTCTTCTTCTTTTTCTTCTTCTTCTTCTTCTTCTTCTTCTTCTTCTTCTTATTATTATTATTATTATTATTATTAAAGTGCTTAGTTTTGACACCTGTTCTGTGAAGAGTGTGAGTGTAGACTTGTACCTCTCACCTTCATAGTCCCCATTCATAAAGGCTTTAGACTTGGTGTTGTTGGACTTGTTTAGGGAACAGTCATTTATTATGAAGTCCACTGTGAGTGCTTGCGTGTTGGAGAGAAATCCATTTAATCCATCAAATTATTTTGTTAGAGCTGTAAATGTTCTTGTGCGATTCCAATGACACTGAATCAAATTAAAACATACTGTGAGATGTTAGAGGACAATTAAATGTTCTTTGAGTCAGCTCTGGGGGATTGGTTGCAAATATCTGCGCAGCGGGGGGGGCTTCTGTGCGCAAATATATCTCCTGATGAAACTGCAGCTGGGAAACACGCGGGTCTCCTCAGCGAGGCATGTCCTGGGTTACTCTGTGTTCGCCCCCGTCTCTGCGTTGCGCAATGCGGCAATGCGGCTCTACAGTCACAGCAGGCTGGCTGTTTGCTGGAGTGAAGGGCAAGGACATCATTGGCACGATCGCGGTTCACTTGACAGTCAAAATGTTGGGCACCGCTGGCAGTGGGCTGTGCAGCCTCACAGACGCTATATATAGGCTCTGCCTTTGACTTTCAGCGATGTTACGGAGTCCTGGATATGCGCCCTGGTTATTTTCGCTCTGGTTCTTTGTTTGGCCTCAAATGTGCATCAAAGCATCATCGCCTAGCAAAAATAGAGAGATAAAAATATGTGTCATCACGACTTTATCACATGTCAGTGTTCCAACTGAGTTTGTGTGCGGTCCATTGTTGTTCCGATGACGACCGAGCCTCCCGCAGCTCCGAGTCTGGCGGGCCGATTTGAAGCGTGTCTGCTCTCCCAGACACAACGTGGAGACAGCGCGCTCTCTCGCTCTCTCTCTCTCTCTCTCTCTCTCTCTCTCTCTCTCTCTCTCTCTCTCTCTCTCTCTCTCTCTCTCTCTCTGCACATACAGTAGTTGTGTTTTGCTCGCTCGGAGTAGCAATGTATGAGTCGCACACTTCAAACTAACGGGGTTGAGCAGAAGCAGGAACAAAGAGAGCAGCAGATAGAGAGGCTCGCTGGTCGGGTTCGTAGCTGATTTGATTTTAAACTGATGGTAACTTCAAAACGCGCTCTTTGACTGGCGTTCAGGTCTGTCTGTTGTTTGTAGTTGGGTTAAGTTTCTTTTTCATGCTGCTGTCGATGGACATACATGTGACTGTTGTCTAAATTTTGACTTCATAGCTGTAAAGCCTTTAACTACTTTTGCATTTTTGCATTTGCATTTTCAGTGTAAATATTTGCGGTACATGTGGTGGCCCAGCCTCTGTCGATTTCAGACAAAGGGACGGAAGAAATGCCACAAGTCCTCACGTTGTTTGCACGCTATGTTTGAACCGAAAGGCACGCAGAGCCTGCTTGATTTACGATGCAGACCTGATGCTTAGGAGCTTGTTTAGGCTCACTGGTCGACCTGTTCAGTTTCAGCACCATCAGGAGTGGACAGCACCACTGGACTCCACAACAACAATGCTAATGTGGCTCTCGTAGAGGCCCAGATAATAACAGGCATGCCTGTAGGCACACACATGTGGGCATGTAGTTGATTACCCAAAGCTTGAGTACCTATCTATTCTGTGTTTACATTTTTCATCTTTACTACTGAAAGCTTCTCTATAAGGGCCCTGTGCTAAAAGTGTGTGTTTGTCTGATTAATCCTTTCCCCATTAAAGAACAGAATCTGTCCAAGTCAAACAAATTTCAAATGATTTCTAATATAGAGAGAGCTGTTGATATGTATGCATCAGAAAAAAGATAAAGTGCTGTTCAATGAAAATAGAAATGTCAGATAGAAAAACTTATGAACTTAAATGCTGATTTGATTTGATTTAAATGAAATTCGATGAAACCTTGTGAATTATTATTACCTTTACAAACACAATCTTGCATAACTGGTCTGCTTCTTTTATTGGGTTTGCAGTGCTATCATGTGTTATTAGAGTTTGATGATGTCACTTCAGACTGTGTTGTGGTTGGTCAGTGGTCAGAACATGTGCATTTATTTGAGAAGAATCCATGGAAACAAAGCATTACCTGGGGGGAAACACTTCAACAGGACATAAAAAGTGTCAGTCCAAAGCTGGTCAGCACAGGTACCCAGTACAACCACGAGTAATCCTCAAACAAAGCTTGAGAAGCAGCTGAATTTGCATTACAGGGCAGGATAATAAGTGATCTGTAATCCCTGCCTTTACAGAAGCTGGAGAATGTCACAGAATAGTTTTTTACTTGTCAATTATAATCCATTTACTTATTTGATAACTCAGAAAATAATATATTACATTTGTCTTTAAATTCTGTTTTTAAGAGATGTAATTGCATGCTATTGACAAAGGATATATTCTTTAATTCATTCCTAAAATTACTTTTAAAGAAGGAGTTTCCAGTGTTCCAGTGGCCTTTGTTGTATTCATGTTTATCCCTCCTAACAGGAGCCTTGCAGCATCTAGACTCAAGTAGCATGTTTTGCAGGTAGATAAATGAATAGTGAAATGGAAATGACATGAAAATGTTGAAAGCTTGTTTGAAGGTCATTTTACAAACATATTTCAAGTTCAGTCCATTCACTGCTCAATGGGATGGTGAGTGAATGACCATTTCATCCCATTTAATTGCATAACTTTGTTTGTCAACATTCTAATGATATTTTAATGCATCTGTTAATGAAGTTATTATAATTAAGCCCAAAAATATCCTCATAGCAGATGTCAATCCCTGTGGTCCTCTCACTGATTCTTTTCCGTTTTAAAAACGTTGCATGTCTGTAAGCAGTTCGTGCTTGTTTTGTGAGCAGAAAACTGCCGTACTTTCCCGGTTATGATGCGTGAGGACAGCTGTTTGTGATGTGTTTGGCAGCTGTGATAGTGGAGTGTTTTGCATTGCATTCAAAGAAGCTGCATTTCCAGAGAACTCTGCTCCTCCTCTGACTGGCAGAGTGGAGAGGGAGGAGCCTGAGCCTTTGTGTCACTCTTATGGCTCCATTCCCTTTCAGCTCAGTTTGTGCGCTGCAGGCAGCAGAAAGAAAAATAGGAGTGAAATGAGAGGAGAGAAAAACAGAGAGACTGAGTGAGAGAGCAGCAGGTGGGATGACATAATGTGCACTGCAGCAGAACTGCAGCAGGACTGAAACAAAGGGTCACATTCACACACAGCCATGCAACAGACACACAAAACCTACATTTGTTGCTGGGCGTGTACTCTTTCACATATGCACACACACAGTTTACTTCTTTCCCAAGTTCACATTGTTGCTAAGGGGATTTATTGGGTTTCCTTCCTGATTTATTCTCTAGTATTGAGCCCCTCAAAGAAGGGCTTCTCTCTTTAAGCCTCTCTAAGTAGGATTTACTGAAACGTTATATTGATTTGCTTAAATGCAACAAACAAGTAGCCAATGCTTACAGCTCTAAGTGGGCCACCTTCATTTCTGTAGACACGCAGTTCAGGATGTCCATCTTGGAGCGTCTGGAGCAGATGGAACAGAGGATGGCTGAGATAACCAATCAGAACCCCAGCTCAGAAACCATGGCAACCAAGGGCGGTGGAGTGGAAGGAGGAGGAGCCACTGATCAGCAGTCTCAAGTAAGGCAGAAAGAAGTGATTTAGTTTGGGTGGAATTGTCCTTTTCAGCTGTATTGTCTGAAAGTGACCAGAATGGGTAAAAAACATGAAATAATACAGAAATTATCCAGAAAAAATTAATTAAAGCAAGTCTTAAAACTGTTTTGATTCATTGAGATTCAGTTTGAAGACTGCACGAAGATGGTCTGATGGCTTAAACTCCTGCGGTAGATCAGGCCTTTTCAGAATAATTTTGAGCTCCCACAGAAATACTCTAAAACTTATATATTTGTACTGAGACCACCAGCCCAACTTATATATCCATTTATTCCATAATTTCAAAACCAATACAACATAATGTAATCAGAAACAAAAGAACCACTAACTTCTGATTCACGGATATGTTGAAACCACTCTGGTATTTTCTGACATAGTCTTAATAAAAAGTGATCCAATAGTAACCTCACAAAGCAGACATTCATTGCATTGCTATTGTGCCAGATGTCATTATATTGCAAAGGTCACACCCCTGAAAGTGTTAATTCAGCTTTAGCGTGTTAGAGCACACTAAGCCCTAGCTCTGAAGGAGTCAGAGGCTCTGCGATGTGTTGAGAATGGGAGTCTATTTTGGGGGGGAAAAAAAAAAAAACCTTTGTGACACCTTGAAAAGTTCAAGGGTTGTCAGCAGAGAGTCACTCTGCCCTTTTTGTCTCCAATCTTCAAGATTTCTCCTGATCAGGGTTCATTCGAGGGCCGTGTGGTAGTGGTGTGTGAGAAGATGATGTCTCAGCCATGCTGGGCTTCATCCAATCAGCTCGTCCACAGTAAGAACTCCAGAGGAATGACCTTACTGCATCTGGCTGCAGCTCAGGGTTATGCGGGGCTCATTCAGACACTCATTCGCTGGCGGTGAGTGACACACAAACATGACACACCATTGTGAACACACAGACTGTGCCAGTTAATTTCACTTTTGTTGTCTCCACAGCACAAAGCATGCTGACAGTATTGACCTCGAGCTGGAGGTGGATCCACTCAACGTGGACCACTTCTCCTGCACTCCACTGGTGAGTGGTCAATATTTCTGAATGGTGTTTTGAATGTATGCGTCTTTATTCCACGCCTGTGTGTGATCTGTGTTTTCCTTTGGCCTCTGCAGATGTGGGCATGTGCTCTGGGACATACCGAGGCAGCACTGGTGCTTTACCAGTGGGACCCAAGAGCTCTGGCTATTCCTGATTCGCTGGGACGCTTGCCGCTCAACATTGCCCGATCCCGGGGCCACACTCGATTGGCTGAGCTCTTAGAGCAGCTGCAACAGACTCCTCAAGCTCAGGGCCAGCCTGCTGACACTTGGATGGACAGGTGGAGAGGAGAGTCACAGACCAGTGCAATAGGCAACAGCCCTGCCCCAAACCCAAACTCAGGTAGGAAAGCTTGCTATTCTGTAATCATTAGTTATTTCAAGGTGTGAGTGGGGAATATATGATTTTTGTGCTTGGCGCATTGGAGTATATCACATGTAATGGGAAGTGATATTGTAATTATCATTTGCTCTTATTTTCCGCAATCTTTGTTTTCCCAGAGCTGAGGAGAGCCAGGGCAGAGAGCCAGCCAGACAACCAGAACCAGAGCTGGAGCCAAACAGGACACAGAGCGCAACAGGGAACGCAGGGAGAACAGGGAGGCCCACCCCCAGCCAAGAGACTCAAACCCAACCCAGACACCCAGCAACAGCTAGCTAACTCAACTCCTGGCACCAACACCCTCAACTCCCTCCTCAACTCATCCCCGAGTCCTAACACTCAACGCTCTCTCCCCCCAAACACCCTACAAACTCAACCCTCCAACCTCAGCTGTCAGAACGCACCTCCTGCCAGCTCCAGCCCTAACCGGCTTCAGCTCCCCAATGCTCCATTCTCCCACCTGCAGGCCAGGATAGGGAGGTCTGGAGGGGGCACCAGGTGGAGTCTGAGACAGACTCTGGGGCAGCGTAGCATAGCCAGGAGGATTTTAGGAAAAGAGCGACTGGCCATTCACCTGCGCCAAAGGGTTCTTTCTGACAGGGGAGAGGAGACAGAGCTGCTGACCTATCAGGATAACACAGAGGACTTGCAGGTAGGGGGGGAAGATTGTTAGGGACAGTTTTCATCTTGTTCCTCAACCAAAACTGAACTTTTTGTCCTATATGTGATGGGCAATGTATACAGCTTGCTTGCATGCGTGCTATGTTTGTGATAAAATACATGAAACAATACATTAAAAAATCTATGAAAACAACTCTCCCAAAAGTTTGACCCTCAGTGTGAATAAGGGAAAACTCCCATGAAAACCTCCTTAAGTTAAAAAAAGATACAAAACCTCGGGAAGGGCCTAAGATGGGTAAGATTAACAACCTTGAACAAAAACCAGATAAACAGATAATGGATGAAGATCAGGATTTTATATGATATAATCTACTCAGACTGTGTCTATATTGAATTTGCCATCATAGGAAGGGCACCTTGTGCAGGGTCATCAATACTGTCTTCACTTCTCACTTACTCCCACACAAGCAGACACACACCAGTACCAATGATCAAGTGCACTTACATGGATGGGAAAAAAACAAGGAATATATTCACTCCTAGTATGTGTGTAACACTGAACTTGGCCAAATGATGAAAAAGATAAAAATATTTTTAGTTTGGATTTAGATGATAATTTGCCTTTACTGTGGCTGTGTGCTCTATGATGCAATGAAGAAACCATTTGACTGTTAGAAGTACCCCAGTGTCACATCTAGCATGTCAAGGGTGCTCATGAAGAGAGGATACAAGATGTTTTAGGTGATCAGAGTTTGTCATTGTGGTCCAAACTCTGGCCAAACAGTCATATGAGTTAAACACGTTTAATGTGTGCATACAGGGTGGACCACAGAGCAAAAACATCAACGAATCAAGAGATGAGGATAATACAAAGGCTCAAGTTCTGTGCAGGAAATTAATTCATTTTTGACTTTCCCACCTACAAGTATAAAAATGAAAGCAGCTGCCCCCTTAAACAACTAAGCACATTAAGTACATAGAGTTGCATCTCATCAGCATAGGCATGGAAATAAATGCCAAAATTAAAGATAATTTTTCGTTTTAAGGGCAAGAGGTGTTGTAAATGTGTAAGTAACACCTGCACTGTCTTGTAGATGGATATTACGATGCTAGCTGATCACATCATGGAGGCTTCGACTGGTAGGCTTAAGCAAGAGGCTATGGAGACTGAAACAGACTCTGGCAAGGTGGCGATCAGCAGTGATGTCAGATTACTGTCTGGTTATCTCGGTGAAGTGGAGAGGTGAGTCAGAGAATTCCTGAGTTCACTGCATTTACTTCACCTAACTCATCAAATAGCATAAATATTCTTTACTATAAAACTTCTTCTCTGCTTTCTGCTTTCCTCCAGGTATCTGAACTCCAAGACCCAGACTCCGAGCCCCAAACCAAACTCTCTCTCAGGGCCTGAGGATCAGCAGAGTCCTCAAGCTAAGCAAGCCCTGTCCTCCCCCGTTGACTGGAGCTCCTTCCTCTGTGCAGCTATGAAAGAGGAGAGGTTGAAAACTGACTCTTCCTATCTAGCCATGACTGAGGCAGAACAGGGAGAGCTGTATGAGACCATCAGGCATGCCCTGCACTCCCTCAGAAAACACAAGGTACACATGGCCTCCACTCCTCTGAAGAATGCAAAGTTTGCCAGAGAGAATTTAAAATAATCTGACATATTTTTTAAGACCCAGTTCTGACATTTGTTCAAATTAACTTCCTCTTGATTTCTCTGTCACAAATCACAATCTTTTGAAAAATGAACCATTGAACATAGATGTTTATACAAACTGGTCACTCCCCTCAGGGTCCCATTCAGGAACAACGCAAAGAGATTGCTGCAGTGATTCAGCGCTGCTATAAGAGATACAAGCAGGTAAGAGTTCATCATGCAGCTAGGATCGATGATTTGAAAATATAATTCAACATGACAGGTACATATCTTGTGGTGGAAACTTTACTACACGCTGCTGTCTTCTCTCTCAGTATGCACTTTATAAGAGGATGACCCTGGCAGCCATCCTGATCCAGAGTCGTTTCCGGAGTTTCCATGAGCAGAGGAAGTTCCAACAAAGTCGTAGAGCAGCAGTCCTCATCCAGCAATACTACCGCTCCTATAGACACTCCCTCAGGTACTTCACTCCCGCACACACACACACACACACACACACACACACACACACACACACACACACACACACACACACACACACACACACACACACACAAAGAGCACAATTATGTAAGCATTTGTTCTTACTTCTCTGTCTTCGCCTACAGCAGCCTCCTAACGAAAAAACAGAACCAGGCTGCTCGCAAGATCCTGAGGTTCCTGCTCCGATGCCGCCACAGGTGAGGCATAAAACTCTTCACATACCCCTCCACGCACACCCAAGGACACACAACCATACACATTACCCACACACACTTACAACCCACTGACCCATGTCCCCTCAGTACATTGGTGCTAATAGTTGGTGTTGTTTTACTGTTCCTGTGAAGCCCCTTGATGGACCATAGGCCTCTGAAACGGGTGAGTCTTCTCTCTCTCTCTTCTCTCTCTCCCTCTTTCCTGGTGGCTGATGCCTGTTTGCATGTCAGCAGAGGGAGGGGGAGAGGAGATCCTGGATTATCACCCCCCCTTCTCTCTTTCTCTCTTTCTCTCTCTCTCTCCCTCTCTCTCTCTCTCTCTCTCTCTCTCCGAGGATTGCTGAGTGATGTCAGTACTTCTGCATGATTGACAGATAGATAGAGGAGCGATTCTTGCATATGGTCTTCACGGGGGCATGTTCTGACTGACATCGCTAGGGGACTTTGAGTGTCTTGCTTGGCCTGCCAGTCTCTTTATTTGTGCCACGCACACACACATACACACACAAAATTCTCTCTGAGTGTGTCTCTAATGTGTGTCTGGTTTTTCTCCAGGGCCAGAGAGCAGAGAAAGGCCAGGGGTCCTGAGAGCCCACCACCAGGCCCCACACACAGCCCCCTCAGCCTGTGAGCAATCTATAAACCCTCCCCTCCCTCCATCTTCTCCTTTTTCCTTTCATCCATCATCCCAAAAACTCCTTCCCTTTGCCATTCCCCAGCCCTTCTCCTGCCCTTTTCTTTCCGTTCCTCCCTCCTTCTCTCTCACCCTCTCTCCCCTCTTATCTCAAGAGGGAAAAAAACTCTTCCCAGACAGACTGAGGACAGGATAGGTGTCCATCATGGCAGCTCAGACAGACAGACTGCTGGGTAGAGCCCAGGGACCTGGCTCTGCCCACAGCACTGATCCTCCTCCACAGTTTCACTGGGAGGCCATCACATTAACCTCATGGCATTCTTTGCACTCTTCATGGGTATGTTTCTTTGCAAGAGCAAGTCGACGAGTCAGACGAGAGGACGCGAGGAAGCGCCTGACATCCCGCTGTTCGTGGCGGCGGCTGGATGTGCTGAAAGGCTCCGGTGATGAACAGCTGGCTCAAGATAAAGGCTACTTTGACATGCAGAAAATACACAAAACCTTTTGCGTTTTGTATCCAAGCAGCGATCCATGAAAGAATAAGAAAACATAAACCAAAAAACTCACTTCTGTGTTGCATTTGCATGCAAGGTTTCTTCGCTTATTCCTCCTCTCCATCATCCCGACAAGCTATAGTGGCAAATCATTCAGCTGATTCAGTATATCACAATACCACCACCCACTCTTGACTCACAGGCTTACAAACCTATTAATCAGTCACCCGATCAAAAGGGGAGGAACTGCACTTGAATGTAAGAGGGGCATTGTTAGATAAGGGTTGGGGTCTGAATAACGATGTCTTAATTTGTTACATGGACTTTGTATGGAGTCGTTCTCAGAGGCAGCACTTTGCTCGCCTGACGTGGTGTGTCCGTGTTTGTTCAATTCAATGCATGTGTTTGAGCTACAAGCTCCTGCATGCTTGCCAAACTGCTTTAGTGTTGTTTCTTTTGTATTTCTATGTGTAGTTGTGTCTCACTTACGTCCTCATCAACTTATCCTTGCCCTGTGTAATGTGAACTGTGTAAGGACAAATGACTTATTTTGGGTGCTTTTTTTACTCTATTTATTTAAGGGTCTAATTATTTATTTAATTGGCTCAAGAGTGGTTTAGCTTGAGACTGGTTTTCCCCCCTTGTGTGGTAAAATATGACATGTTCCAATGGTTAAATGTCTCTGTTAGTTTGTTCTTTGCGTGAACCTCTAAATCCTAACTGTGGTTTTGAGGAGAGAGTCACATACCATTGCCTTGACTTCTTCTTGACTCTGAGAGGTCTCTATGCTTGCTCTGTACAGGACATGGGTCCTATACCTGCCCCTATACAGGGCATTGGTCCCCATATTAGCCCATACGGGTGATCAAATCCATATTTTGGACTATTGCATATTCCTGTATATAAACTGACGAGGTAAGGGGATACGAGGACCCTGAAACTTTTTCATAAGAGGACTGTATTTAAGATTATAAATTATTTTACTCCCATAATGAGAACTTAAGACAGAGACCTGGGTACACAGGATGGCTGTATTGCTTGTAAATAATGTAGATATTACAAACGGAGTAATGTGCATGAGATTTAAGACAAAGAAACAGCAAAAAGAACATGTTAGTGGCTATGGACTGTGAGAGGATTTTAACTGCTTCACTTTAAGAGTATCCAGTATAAGTGTTACTGAAAAGAACATTTTGTTAAAGCATGCAACAGAAAAATCTAATGTTAGAATTATAGGTGGGAAAACAACGTTAGCTGAAACAATGATCTTTCAGAACAAAACATTTACACTTTGTGCTTTTGTTTCTTGGCTAGCAAAAATTAAACCCTTTTTGCCAGTAGTGCCAATTACTATGAATGCTATTTTGCCTAACAATATGTTATGTTGGGGAAACCAACACCCAAAAGATATCAGTAAGATCCACAGAGGCAACACACACAGACAATAAACAGTAGAAGAGACCTAGTTCTAGCTCAACCGTAGACCTCCTACATGTTCTGAGGTTTGTCTAAGGCAGACTTAGGTGTAGATGATGATTATGATGATGATGGTGATTATGCAAGTATGAAAATGATGCTAATGGTGATGAAGATGATGATGATGATGGTCATTTTAATATGAATGCAATGAATGATGATCCAAAAAAAAGGGAAGAGGGCGCTACATTCTTTACAATGTGGTTGTGCTTCAGCAACATACTAGCTTTTATTAAGACCATTAATCACACCTACAGCAAATCCAGCCTGGCCTCCAGTCAAAGCTTTCCATCTTCAGACAGAATGTCTCCTCCCCACTTTTTACATGTCATTTGATTAATTTTCCCCCTCTCCTCATTGTCACTGCCATTGCTGTTACTTGTACTTTAGACTTCTGGAAAGCTCTGTTTAGAAAGTGCCTGCTCAATAACGGAAAAGTGCAAGCTAATATCAGGAAATATCTACTGTATGTCCTCCAAAAGGTTGCCAGTTACCTGTTTATTTTCCTAAATTGTGTGTTAAAAATGAACTTGACAGTGTTACACTTGATCCGAGTCTAAGTTAAAAGCTCTAATTTGTCAGCAGTATGAATGGATGCTCATGGCCTGATTGATGCTGTGTGTTGCTTTATGAGACAAACCAGTAATTACAGTATCACTTAATGCCCCACTTGTGTGTCAGTTTTGCAGTATTAGAAGAAGAGAACCATAGAATCCAGCATCTGTGTATGAAAGGCACTGTCAATGAGTCTATTCAACGTCCCACTGTCGCTGCTGGGAGGAACATGTGTTTTCCTTGCATGGACTCACTTTGTCTGTCTTTACTCAAAAACCGTCTTGCAGCATTTAAACGAAAGCAACAGTTTTCCAGAGGACAAAATAGCTGTCACACTGATACCTTTTTTCATACTTCTTTCTTTGTCTCTCTCTTCCACTCAAACAAGCAAACACATACATACACAAATGTACACATCAGACACACACACAAACAATGCCACACTCTTTCTCTCTGTGCTTATGTCTTTGGGAACAATTAAATCTCTCCCTTAGATTTTACTCAGGGTTGAAGAACAGGGAGATGGTGTGTGGAGTGTAACGATCGCTGCAAAGCCGTACCACTACTGGTGACTGTGTACATTTGTGTGTGCATATGTATGTGTACATATGTGTGTATGTTAGGGATACTCCAGTTGTTCGTTCACTAATCAGTATCAACAAATTTCTATTCAAATCATGTTCTTGATCGACGCGCTCCCTCTGATATTCCACTTCTGTCTTGTGAAGCAGCAGATGTGACCCGTTTCCTTCATCCAAGCCGTGTTTGCATCACTTTTTCTACGAGGAAAAAAAAAATCTGCAAATCCCGTATTTTATAGGATTTTGTTTGAATATAAACTAAATTCAAAGCAAGTAATGTTTCTATTTCTACATTTGCTCTTGTCTTAAACGCACAAGATTCTTAAATAATGCAAAAATAGGTAACGGCCACGAGTCAATTTTCTTAATTTGAAAAAAAAAAAAACAGTTGTAAGAGATATCATATTGAAAGATTTACAATTGGAAGATCTCTATTATGTGTGTTTCAAATGTTTTCTGAATTTCCATCGCACTGAGAGACAGCCACGGTCAGGACAGCGCTGTCAGGAGCATTCATGTTACGGTATCACTTGAACCTCCTCTTAAAACTGCCCCTCCTCTCACATCAGCACAACTAAAGTCACAAGGAACACTGCTTTGGACTCCTTTATATATTGTACGCACACACAGACAAATATACACACACACACACGCCAACAGCCAAATGCTTGCGCTTATCAACACACACACACACACGAAACTAGACACACAGATTGCAGAAAATCCATCAATATGTTCATATTTTTGGAGAGGATGGTGACTGTAAAAAAAAAAAAGTATAGAGTAGAAAAAGTAAAAAAATAATGAAATATTGCCATAGTAGACAGCTGGTAGACATGCGCAGAGATGGCCTCTGTTCTCATGAGTCCGCCTAGAAATGAATGGTATAACCTTTCAGGCCTTGTTTTGAGAGGGCGTGGCCAAACACCACATTGCATGCTAGAATGGTAGACCCTTATAGATAATCTATGGCTAGACCTCTCCTTGCCTTCCTCTTCTTTCACCCCGTCTCCCCTCCTTCTCCCTCTCTCTCTCTCTCTCTCCCTCTCTCTCTCTCTCCCTCTCTCTCTCTCTCTCTCTCTCTCTCTCTCTGTCTCTCATCTCCTGCTGTATTCCCACCTTGCCTGCTGTTGTGTTCTCCATGCCTATCTCAGTCTTTCATTCCTCTTTTTTTTTTGTAGCCTAGTTTTTACTTTGTTTTACAAAATGTGCATGCACAAGCATCACTAAATTGTTGATGTTTTTAAAAGAATATTTTGTTGCTGAGGCCATGCAAAGTGTTTTGAATATTGCCCTTATATGTGGAAAATGTCTTCTGAATGCTTTACATAATTTCTGCTGTAAAATGAAATCAGAATAAAAAGAAAATTTGCACTTTAACTTATCATTATTATTATTATTTTTGCCTGATATTTATGTCTTCCATGGGCGGTAATCTGTCTTGTTCAATGTGCCACAAGCCGCCTTTTTTTTTTTTTTTTTTTGTCAATCAAATGTTTGAAAGTGAAAGTGGAGAAGCATCAGTAGTAGTTTGGCATGTTTGCTCATTTGGATTATACTCAAACAAAAGTATTCATACAGTTAAATTCTTGCAACCAAAGCATTGGCCCAATGCTTCAGATGTGGCTTAACTCAGTCAGGCTAATGCGCTGTGTTGTAATGTTTCCATTGTTTCCACACTTGCATCACTGTTAAACAATTAGATATTACCCGTGAGTGTACAGCAGTTAGACCATGAGTGATGCTGGGTGCATTGTTAGTGTGGTTCTTGGTAAATGGTGGTTAAAGGCCCAAAGTAAAACCAAAACTTCCCAAACATCTTGCCAACAATAGCTTTACTGTTTTTAGCGAAGTGAGACAAATTTCCAACTGTTAGCACAAAGCAGAGAATGATGAATCATTATATCCTCCATTAAATGACTCCATTTGTCTTTTTACAGTAAGAATCTCTAAGCTGAGTTTGTGTCTTTTCATCATAGTTTCTCAAACTAAATCTAGCTTGATTCTTTTTTTCTGTACAAACTTTTAATTCATTGTACATTTCATAATGTTCAACTGTAGGTAACTCTTCATTATGATGATTAAAGAGTGATAATTACACCAACAGATCATAGTGGTTTCTCAATAACCTGCAAGTTCTCACCTAGAATTAGATGCGTCAACATTTTTCATTATCAATATAAGTAAGGGAGCCGTTTGCATTTGAAAATGAGTTTGTGTTCACTTTGAGGAGTCTCTCAATAAGATCCACTTCTCCACATTTGGGCTAAAGGACGTGCAGCTATTACAACAGTTCCAGATTAATTTTAAACCAGACTGACTCAACTTGACTCATGTCAAATGGTCAACACGCCTCTGGATAACTTATTCACTTATGAATAATGAGGCCAGGGTCTGTTCCAGTCTGGGTCAGTTGGTGTTGACAGTAGGCAGATAAAATCAATAATTCCTTGGATTAATGTAATCTTTTCCTGCCTTGTTGTTACTGTTACACCCTCTCTCTTATTCTTTATTGCGCAGTTCAAATAAGATGTGTCTCACTCGGATGATTTATTATCACATAACAAATTTGGTCCTTGCCCGTTGGAGACAGCCTCGATTTCAGTCCTGCCTCTGCAAATGAAATGCATAATAAATTGTTGATATCTTCGTTTTGTAATAACATTTTCTCATTCTTGGTTTTTGTAGCTTTTCCCGCTCTCTCCTTGCCACTCCTTAATTATGTCATCTGAGCTTTGAACTTTAACAAATGTTTGTGCCAACACCTCAGCTTTTCTGTTGCAGCTGTAATTTGACTATTTACCGAGGTTGAACATCTAATTCCCCTTTGGATTCCATCCATTCCTCTAATCTTTTCCCACTCTTTAGGATTTCAAACTGTTTCCTTACAATAGCTTACATCATTTATATTCAGTAAGATTCTAGAAATTATTGGTGATCTTCTCAACACTTTAAAGGCTTTATTTTGAGAATTTATTGCTTTTTCACACTGATTTGTCCAACATAGTGCAGTTTTTCCTGTTATGTCTACCACTCCTCCTTGGAATGGACTGTCTCGCTTGATGAAGACCAACTTTATGCATTTACTCAACACATATTTCCTTGATTTTCTCCCAGTCTACTCTGTTGAAAGATCATCCATCAAATCCTCGTGCATATTTTTCTAAAACTAATCCGACGTCAGTGAGAGCAGGAGAGTGGTCATTTCCTATTGTCGTTCCTTTGACAACATATTAAGAACAATTTCCTGCTAACACTTCTGACTCTCAGCACCAGTTCTTCAAACACTTTTCCATTCTCACCCATACAGTCACGCCATTGTGTACAAAGTGCATTAAAATCTCCACAGCAAGTAAATTTCCCTCCTGAGTTTGCAGGAACTTCGCCCCATTTTTCTAATGAAAGCCTGTTTACTAATTTTATATGAACCCGTTTTGTCCATACTTCAGTGATTATGAATTCAGGATGTGTCATTTTTCCCAAATCTTTTCATTGCATTTCTTGTTTCCTAGATATTATACATCCTCACCCCCCACCGCCCACGACTTTAAAGTTGCCTTTATCCAAGTTTATTGAACGGATGTAAAAATAAAAATCCAATGAAGAATCGGGGATTTTTCTGCTCTTGTGACAGTCATTTCCATCTTCTTTGTTTCGTGTTTGGCACTGAACAGAATCAGTTTGTCCCCTCTGTGCTGTGGGCCTGCCTCTCAGTAGAAGGGTTTGTGCTCCATCCTGACTGCCAACAAATAAAACATCTGCGCAAGTTAGTGGAAACGATCCTCATGTGTGGTTTGCCTACTCGCTTCACTTCAGTCATCAGCTAGTCATCAGGTTTGTCCCAGGAATTGTGGAACAAATTACTCCTACCGGAAAATTACTAGTATATTCTACTTACATCACGTCGATTTCTATTACCGTAAAAATGTTGTTTACCTTTTCCTGATTGTGTAAAACGACTCCAAATGTGACTTGGCCACATATGTCGGCAATGAAGGGCTCTTATGGAAATTGCAAATGACATTCCGGCTAAAAAAAGTCCTTATTATTTCTTAATCATGTTGAAATTTGTACTCATTGGTCGTATCGCCTCCCGATCCACCGTCATTACGGTAGTAACCGGAAATGCCGTCAGATTCGCAGCTGATATAAGGACGTGGTTGTTCCGGTGAAAAGTGGATTTTGCTGCCTCAAGATAGACGGTTTTACAATAGAATTTATTATGTTTTAATCAATAAGTGTACATATTTTTAGGGCTAAATGATTTAAATCAATAATACAATGAGACCCTTGTGTCTTTCTTGTGAAAACTCGGCACAGTAACGCCTTCTCCTGCTGCCTAGCTCTCCATCGACTGAAGAAACAATGCAGGCCTAGCTAGCATCTAGCGTTAGCTAGCGGAAGCTAATCGGATAACGCTGGTACAGCAGTCTGCAGTGGGATTTAAACCTTGGAGGAAGCCGTTTTTCGACGCTGTAATAACATCCAGTCCGGTATGTTATAGCTGTTTTTTGTAGTTATGCTGCTTTTCATGTGGTGAATGTCATTTGCCGTAACTTTATTTTTTTGTGAGATAAGCGGCTGATCATCTAACGCCATATTTTCACAAAGTTAACGCGTTAGCTTGTCGGCATTAGTCAGTTAAGTAATGTTAGCTTGTTGATTTGAGCCTAAAAATCTCTCTGTGTCAACGGGGGTACAGATTTCGAAATGACCAACGAAAGGACGGTCAAGCGTATAAGTAATTTCATGTTGTGTCAGTGACATGGACACATTTGAAAACGGTGGCGATCATAGCTTGACTTCCACTATGGTCCATCGCAGCTGCCCAACATTCACCCTGTCAGTGCCTGTCTCTTCGGTACACAGGACATTGGCATGTGTTGTGTTGTTGCGAAGGCAGTGTCGAAACCTATGTTGACTTTCTTTTCTCCTAAATAGAAATTATCACAAGAGTTCCGTTTTCTTTGCATCGGGAATCAGACCCATCAGACACAGGGTCCACCTTTCATTTAGGTCGCAGCCTGTCGGTGCATGGAAACACTCTCCGAGCGGCCATAACAGTGGCTTAATTTTTAGAATTATGCATTTGTTCATGTTATTTTTGTTGTTATCCATGGTTTGCATTTTTTATATATTGTTGTATTTGAAGTATAACATCAGTCCTGTAATCAGAAGATTAAGAGCCTGGTTCTGCTTGAGGTTCCTGCCTGTTCAGAGGAAGTTTTTCCTCGCCAGGTACTTGCTCGTGAGGGAATTGTTGGGTCTCTGTAGATGAAGAGTATGTTCTGTACCAGCTCTAGATGGAAAGTGTCCTGAGACAACTTCTGTTGTGATTTGGCGCTATGTAAATAAAATTGAAACTGAATTGAAGATTTTGTAGAAATAAAGTGAGAGAAAACCAAACAGTATAATCCTGATCACATGACAATTGGTGGGTGTGCTTCCATTTTAATGTCTTGCTTATAAATCTATAAAAGAAATGAAGAATGCCCTCCATATTTCCAGTCCTGTTACACATTTCGCTCTGACATTTTTTGATCAGCAGTAACTTTTCTGGCTCTGTCGTTCAATCCTAAGAACGAGGCTCTTGAAGCTCTTCCAGTTCGTGATAGTAATTGGTAGTCGGGGTCCAGCCCTTCAGGGACTGGGGGAAAGACATTATATCATACAGTCTCTTTTAAAATATGAAAGTGTACAAACTGCGCTCTCTTGATATTCACAGTAAGCTGTCTGAGTAACTCTGCTTCTCAGATTTGATGGTTTGTGGAACATTTCCACCAAGTTTATGTTGTGAAAGTTTTTTGTTAGTGTCAAGATTATTGGGGTTTACACTCAATTCAATTCAATTTTCAATTCAATTTTATTTGTATAGCGCCAAATCACAACAGAAATTGTCTCAGGACACTTTCCATATAGAGCTGGTACAGACCAAGCTCTTTTATCTACAGAGAACCAACAATTCCCCCATGAGCAAGCACTTGGCGACAGTGGCGAGGAAAAACTTCCTTTTAACAGGCAGAAACCTCGAGCAGAACCAGACTCTGGGTGGGCGGTCATCTGCCTCGACCGGTTGGGTGAGAGAGGGAGAGCAAGAGAGGGAGAGTGAGACAGACACAGACAGACAGAGAGAGACAGACAGACAGAAATGCAGTCAGAGAGAGAGAGAGAGAGACAGAGAGACAGACATGCAATCACAGTAACAGTGACAGTGGATGTAATAATAGCAGTAGCAGTTGCAGTGGATGTCAGGCAGGAGACGCAGCTGCAATCCACAATACAGATTCAGCCACTGTGGAACCTGCAAGACGACCAAGCACAGAGACTCCGGGGAAGGAGCTAAGTTAGTAACACGCCGTGGTAGGACATGAAAGCATGCAGATGGAGAGGGACAGAAGGACAGAGGAGCTCGGTGTATCTTTGGAGGTCCCCCGACAGTCTAATCCTATAGCAGCATAACCAGGGGCTGGTCCTGGACAAGCCTGAGCCAGCCCTAACTATAAGCTTTATCAAAAAGGAAAGTTTTAAGCCTACTCTTAAATGTACAGACAGTGCTAGTTGCAAGGTTATGAGGGACACTTGAGTAAAGCTATTTCAGTCTAATACAACAACCCCACAATAAATCCTACCTTCATAAAGGTTGTTAATGTGAACTGTTTGTTGTTAGTTCATCTGCCATTATTTTTTCAGTTGTTTAGTGTTTGAAAACGTCAAGGATTTGTGCCCATCAGTTTCTCAGAGCCACAGTGATGTCTTCAAATGGCTTGTTTTGTTCGACCACTCACCCAAAACCCAGATATTGATTTTACTGTCAAATATGGAAAAGTAGTAAATCCTCACATTTGAGAAGCTGAAAAAACAACAACGTTTGGTGTTTTCGCATGGAAAATGAGTGATCATCAGTATAGTTGCTGTTGCTGCAGTTTGTTTCATATTTAATTGAAACTGTTTTATGGAGATGTTCAACTGGTAATATTCGAGTCTGTAGTTTGAGCTGCTGTTGAAATGTATTACAGCTGTTTGTGTATAAACAGGTGACTGTTGTATTAGATTGCATACTTGTTCCAAATAAAATGAGCATACTCTGTAGCAATGCAATATATACTTTTGGTGTATTGGCAAATTAAGAAGTTACTTGAATGATTGAGGTTCTTTTTTTAACCTCTGTCTCATGCTCATCTATCCCTTTTCAGCTATGAGCTCTCAGCTGCAGGTCTTCTCTCCTCCCTCCATCTCGTCCAGTGCCTTTTGCCGTGTGAAGAAGCTGAAGGTGGAGAGCAACGTTTGGGATGTGTCCACCACCGAAGCTTACAGCTCCATAGCAGGCCAGTCAGCGTACACCTTTGCCCCAGCCATGGCTGTGCCACCCTTTGCACCATCCCTGGTCTTCCCCCCTGCAGCGCCTGGCTCCAGAGGTCAAGTGGTGGTGCGGGCAGCTGATAGCACTGGTAGTCTTCCCCGTGGATCCAGTCGGCGTGTCACAGAGCAGGCAGCGTCTTCGTCTTATGCTCATGCTGAGATGTCCTCTGAAACGAGGGGTCACAGGCATGGGCAGAAGAGAAAGATTGAGGAAGCCAATGAAGGCAGTGGGAGTGGATGTGGCAGTGTCCAAATATTGGAGGAGCTCTCAGCTCCTGCAGCAACTTACTCTACACGTACAGGTGGAGGCGGAGGGGGCACAGGCCAGTCTATACCCCACTCAGCTCCAACCACGAAGAGCAGCAGCTCCAATGGTGAAGGGGACTATCAGCTAGTGCAGCATGAGATCCTCTGCTCAGTGTCCTGCAGCTATGAAGTGCTGGAGTTTCTGGGCAGAGGCACGTTTGGACAAGTGGCCAAATGCTGGAAGAGGGGCACCAATGAGATTGTGGCCATCAAGATCCTGAAAAACCATCCATCATATGCACGTCAAGGCCAAATTGAGGTAATCAAACATTGTATTGTTAATAAAGCATTTTTGTATCCTGCTTGGATAACAAACCTACATTTATAGTGGGTCCTGCTTTCTGGTGGAGTAAATCCCATCAGCATCTGTGTGCGAAGAAGAAGATCTAGTGACACAGGGTTCACTATTTTTAAATTCTTATTATTTAATTCGAGTGAGCTTTGTGCTGTTTGTTAGCTGGCCGGTGCAGCTAACCTATCTGATCGCAGAGAGTTCGTTCACATCATTCCCTGGCCCGACCCTCTCCTTGCCACTGGCATGGATGGATAACCCGGGGCGAGGGGGAGAATTTCTGACAACAAACATGGTGTTGTTTACAGAGTGACACATAAAAGGAAAGACATGTCCTGGAGTTGTCACGGTGGATGATTGTCGGACTCGGCCTAGCTGCTCTTTAGCGCACAGGTCACCCTGTGCCGCTATTTTCCAGTGTCACAAATGTCACATGGGATTAGGCAGATGACATGCTTCAATGGCATATTGCTGCCCTCTACTGTTTATTAATGTTCCCATTGACATTTGTTTATATTCTTGTATAGTCCTATGCTGTTCCCATATTCCATCAGTTTAGTCCAGTTATCCAGGTTGAGTAAAGGGCACAGAGAAAGAACTGTTTCTCTTTGAACAGCTTCTTCTGTTGAAGAACGTAATTGTACCGTAATCTGTAATGTAATTGTTTCTTTGTTAACATGGATTTTATAAAATTGGTAAAAAAAAGTATTCTTCAATTATCACATCAAAGTCAAGCTATCAAAGTTTTCACCAATACGCAGCCCTGTTGGTTTTGTTTGATAACTTTGGCTTTGCCGAGAGCTTCTTGTCTCTTAGCATTATTAATGCAGTGCTATCAAGACTGTGTATTTAGCTTTAGACTTGGCCAATTCATTGAACAAAGGCGATGCTGAACATTTTGCACATCGGTCCAGTCTGATGTTTTGTCATATATGTTGACCCTAAAAGAAATAATCAGATGCCAGTTTCCAATGTGCACTTTGATTGCATATGAAACGTATTAATTCATGACCACAAAATGGACATAACAGCCAATATATACCAAATTTGACTGATTCAAGTTTATTTTTTCCTGGAAAAACATTAGAATATTTTTCTGAGTTTTGTGCTCAGAGTCAAGCTCAGAGGGGTTAATAGCTGCTCTGAACAGCCTCAGATGAAGGCAGAGTGGAAAGCCAGCCATCACAGAGGGGGGCAGACACATTTTCAGACTGTCGCGTCTGGAAGGCATTCATCATGCTGGACTCTGTTGTTCACATCAAAAGTGACAGAAATGGTTGTGTCAAGAGTGAAGCATACTAGCAGCTTAACGTCGAAGCAAATTCATTATCATGCCGTTGGTGGTTTGTTTGCTCGTGTGTATCTGTCTACAGTTAATCGTGCGTACCAGTGGACCCATCAGCCTAATACTTTTAGTGCACTCGTGGTTGCAGTGATTCGCAGCTCTTGAAAAAAAAAAACCCCACTTTGTCTGCTCTGTTTTATGCCATTGGCTGCTGACTCCTCACTCCTCTTAACTGGCCTGTAGGGGCCGCAAGTGATCAACAACTGCTTCAGCCTGGAATCTTGTTTCCCTTTGGGACACCGTAGTAAAAGGCCTTTACAGCAATCAGCTACAATAAAAACAAGTCTTACCGTGTCTGTTGCAGGCCACATTTTGGCCTTTTTCATGGCTCAAAAACTGACATCCTTTGAAAAGTTTGGTTTCATCTTCAACCAGTCCATCTGCAGATTGCTTCCATACCCAACATGTTATGATCCACTGTCATCAGGTGAAAAAATGGTGAATAAATCCCATTTCTGATTTCTCTGCTGCTGTCTGGACTGTTGGCCTGGCGTAGATCTGCACTCTGCTGACTGTTTTGCCTGTGTCATGGGCTCCTTTTGAATTAGAAATGGTCAGTTTGTCTGTTAAACTAGTATCGTGTCTTCTTGGGTTCCGTCTTACCAGCACATGCCTCACATGCTACCAGGTTGTTGGTGGTCACAGCTGATGTGAAGTGACTCCTTGTCAGCAGCTGTGGTACCACTGACATACGGCATTATCTGTCATTTTGGAGCAAACTGTCAAAATGAGACCTGCAGCCACTGTAACTGATCTACATAGTATAGCATTAATGCGCACTTCACGTGGAATTTATCTGTTGCTCTTTCACAGGTGGGCATCCTTAACCGGCTGAGTGCAGAGAACGCAGATGAGTACAACTTTGTGCGTTCATACGAATGCTTCCAACACAAGGGTCACACCTGCCTGGTGTTTGAGATGCTGGAGCAGAACCTGTACGACTTCCTCAAGCACAGCAAGTTCAGCCCACTCCCCCTGCGGCACATCAGACCCATCCTACAGCAGGTTGGCAGATGCTTTGGCAGACATTCATAAAACCTTGAACTAAAATGATAGTGTTGCTTTGAATTTGTTATGGCTAATAATTTGTGTGTTTGTATCTTTAGGTGGCTACAGCACTGATGAAACTGAAAAGCCTGGGTCTGATTCATGCAGACCTGAAGCCTGAGAACATCATGCTGGTTGATCCCCTGAGGCAGCCCTACAGGGTGAAGGTCATCGATTTTGGCTCAGCCAGTCATGTGTCCAAAGCTGTCTGCTCAACCTACCTACAGTCTCGCTACTACAGGTACGTGGCAAGAAATCCAGCTGTGTTTTGTTCAGTCTAAATACAGCCTTCCTTGTAATCTTCTGAGGACAAGTGTTCAGTGTACGTGTCTCTGCTGTCTCAGGGCTCCAGAGATCATTTTGGGTCTGCCGTTCTGTGAGGCCATTGACATGTGGTCTTTAGGCTGCGTGATTGCTGAGCTGTTTCTGGGTTGGCCCCTCTACCCTGGAGCCTCGGAGTACGACCAGGTCAGTATAAACCTTAGCGTGTTGTGCCTTATCTCTGGGAATGGGAAAAAATGTTCAAATGCTTGGGAAAGGCTAAGCAGAGAGATAGAGCAGTGTCTGGAAGTTGTTAGCAGGTCATGGAAGCATGTATTGTAGACGCTCTGTAGAAATTCAAACTGAGTGCTGCTGAGAGATAGCAAAGTGCTGCAGAAACATAACTATAAACTGTAAGGATATTGTAGGTAACCAGTTAATTTTAGACATATCCATGACATTGACCGTTTTGTCCAACTGTGATTATTTTTTTTAACTTTCTTTATGTATTTTCTTGTTTCCAGATCCGTTACATTTCTCAGACTCAAGGTCTGCCTGCAGAGTACTTACTGAGCGCCGGCACTAAGACCATTCGCTTCTTCAATCGAGGCCCAGACTCTAGCTACCCCCTCTGGAGGCTTAAGGTTAATATAACCCGAGACTAATCCTACTGAGAACCTTCTTATTAAGTAGGCCATAAAAGGTTGTTCTAAATGTGGTCAAATTCTAAAGAAGTCTTTATGCTCTTTCTTTCCGATTTGAATTGTATCACTTAACGCCTGTAAGAAATGTTTTTAGCGCATAATGATGAACAAAAATGATTTCCATTTTCCAGACCCCAGCAGAGCATGAAATGGAGATGGGCATCAAGTCCAAGGAGGCCAGGAAGTATATCTTCAACTGTCTGGATGACATGATGCAGGTACATGGCAATTTCTCTTATAACATCTAGTTTCATGCTGACGTTTTTGTGCTTCACACAGTGTTTTTACTCAAACACTCCACATACAAGAAAGACCACATTTCCTGCAGTGTACCTCTTTTTGGTTATATTTATTTGGGTGTAATTGTGTGTATTCCAGGTCAACTTGTCTTCTCACTTGGAGGGGACGGACATGTTGGCTGAGAAAGCTGATAGAAGAGAGTTTATAGACCTCTTGAAGCGGATGCTCCGTCTGGATGCCGACAAAAGGATCACACCTACAAAAACCCTGGGTCACCCGTTTGTCACAATGAGCCACCTCATGGACTATCCCCACAGCTCCCAGTAAGTGTGTGATGTAATGACACGCATGTCTGTTAGTTTGGGTGAGACTTGATTCAGATGTAATCTCTGAAACGCTCCACCCCTCTGCAGTGTCAAGTCCTGCTTCCAGAACATGGAGATCTGTAAACGCCGGAGCTCCTATGATAGTGGCAAATCCCTGTACTCCACCAATGCAGTCCCCAGCGCTGCAGCAGGCAACCTCACCGTTACCTTCAGTAGCCAACTCAACCAGCATAACCAGGTATGACGCGTAGCTTCACCATTAGTTCTTTCACATGTTTAGGGACACGTAAGTCCTCCAGTATTCATCAGTGGTGTTCTGTGAAAGGTGCCTTCTGCGGGGGGAGCGGTGCCTTTGCTGAACTACCAGCCAGCTCTGTACCAGCAGGCCACCATCAACATTCCTGGGCTGGCTCAACAGAGTGTCCCGATTCCAACGCGTCCTGCTGGGTTGTGTAGCCAGACAGAACCCTTCCAGCAGACTCTCATCGTGTGCCCACCCTCCACTATTCAAGGTAAAGGATGAAGTTGCATCCAGGCTGAAAAAAACAACCCAAGGGGGTTACGTTGGTATGGAAAGCTTATCAAACACCAAGAAACCTCACTGTGATTATCAGTGAGGGTGTCCTCAGTGTGTCCTCCACTGCGGTGTCTAGCTGTGTCCACCAATGTGTTGATTATTGGTAATCACTTCAGAAGAAGGCATGCCTGCACAGATAGAGATCACATGTGAATAAGATGCATCAGATGATATGCTGTTTCTGGAGCTGGGCATATTCAAAATGAATATCTGATCATGAGGGTTTAACTGCTGCGTCGTTCATCAGGATCTCAGTGTTACTCACTGATATGTTGTGTGGGATTGTTTTCCAGGGCTACAGCCATCCAGTAAGAGTTCCAGTTTCCCTGTGAGGATGGAGAGCTCTGTACCCATAGTACCTCAGAACCAGTCTGCTCAGTCACTGCAGATTCAGCCAAGTATGCTCACACAGGTAAGATTTTGTTAGGTCTGTGTATGTATTGTCAAAATGTGTCAAGGAGAAGTCTCTTTTTCAAAATTGTCTTATAATATGAAATTGTCCGCCTTTTTTTTTTGGTTTGGTGACCCCGTCTCTAGCATGCTTTCTTTGACAAAGATGGACAGCGTCCACGTATGACCAAGAGAGGGTGACAGATGGAGTGTAACTCATACTTACTACATAATTCTGGTATTTTTAACTCTTGGCCCTAATTTTACATATTTTGGTGTCTAAATGACTTATAGGTGCAAAAGGTTTTTGAATTGGTCCAGTAGATCGCCTCAGCCAGCAGCTGCGAAATGGGCTGCAATGTAACCCTTTAAGACAAATGTGACCATAACAGTAAAGGAAGAACAAGCACTTTTAGTGGACGTACTTTGATGGTTTCTATTGCCCTCAAGGATTAAGTTGCAGCAATTGCAGAGGTGAAAATCTAGTCAATGAGGCCCCTGAATGCATAACAGTAGGGACCAGATTTAAAGATACGGAAAATACCCTTTAACAGTTGGTCCGTGTGATGGTCTGGTTCATTGTAGTGTATGGAGCTACCCTTCAGACTGGAGCCCGTGCTGACAGTGAAAAGCAGACTGACAGCAGTCTCATCTGATTGGGTACTCAGTGGGTTGAACATGCACAGCGTAGTCAGCCTGTACACCATTATACACTTGCATATACTTATACAACTATATTGGCTTAGAGTCAAGTACTCACCTTTTGTGAATACTGATGCAACTTCATTTTCAGCAGCTCCACACAGACTTCCATGACACAGTGCACATGAGCAAATGTTTTTGTCATCGGTCTTTCAGAAAACTAAACTCAAGGTTCCAGGCAAAAAAATCCAGCAGCATCCATGAGTGATGTCATGTCGTTAGCAGCCAGCTGAGAGCAGTGGTGCCCAGATTTGCTCATTCCTGGATACACTGAGTGCATCCAAAAAGTCTCCCTACTGTGGTCCTCCTCTCAGTCCCCCTCTGTGTTTGCTGCCAGCAGAGCAAGCCAGAGTTTAGTGGGGACCAGGTTGAGACATTTTCTTCAATAAATAAGAGATTTTGCTTTCAGTGGAGATGCTGTCTTATTTAAATTCACTGACATTTTTGAAATAACAAAGTCCATGCTGTTTCTGTTGTTTTTGTGGTGCTCCTTGCGTCTCTCCTTGGATTTGCTCCCAGGACTGATTTGGACTGCCGCTCAGGGCCAGGCCTCTTCTATTCCCAGTCTTCTCTCTGGGATGGAGGCCAGATGTTTAATATTGGAAACTCATCTGGCTCAACAAACTAGTTAATTGCTGTTTGGCAAAATGAGGAACAATTGCTGCACACTGCAGGAGTCAGGTGTCCAGATGGCCAGTGGTACCAGTGTGTGTCTCTCGTGCAGCTGGTTTTATCCGCTCTGTCCCTTTTGTCTGAATCAGATTCAGCCTTGAAGGACGTTACTTGTACCCTAACCCTGCCCTCCCCTATCCTCCCTCCCTCATCCAGGGTTCCTGCACACCCCTGATGGTGGCCACCCTGCACCCACCCTCAGCAGGCATAGCCCCCCAGTATTCTCTGCCCCTCGGGCTGGGCGCCGGGGTGGGTCGGCCCACCCTCCTGGAGCACACAGCCACAGTGCTGGTAAAGCAACGATGACATCCCTGAAGAACGACATGCACATGCACTCTCCCTCTACCACTAACAATGCCACCTCTCTCCTGCCCCACTCTTCCTCTCCTTTCATTTGTTTGCAACTCTCCCTCTGTGCCACACCTTCAATGGGGCTAGTCTTTATTTTATGGATCATACTCCATCATTTTGCCTTTTCACATGCAGACCACTCATGGTCGTCAGAATCATGGTTGGTCGATGCTTATTTTTGTAGGGAAATCAAAGCATTTTTATTGATTTTTTTTTTTTTTAATTCAATTTGACAAAATCTGCAGTGTCGTTCCGCTCAAAAGGACACCCCCTCCCCACACCATTCACACTCTTTCGTTCCCTCCGCCACAGTTTTTCCCCATAGGTGTGCTGAAGGCATGGAGCGCATGTGTTGCTGCGTTGGTCTGCGCTTTGCTTGCAGCTTCTCTTGTCCTGTCCTTCGTTGGTTTCAGCAAAGGAGATTGCAGCTACAAAGCCCACTAAAATCCCTCCTCAACAGCCTGACTCTCTGACACACATCTTTTTGTTTCAGCCCCAGAACATGTGGCATGCCTTTTCCCAAGACAGCTTATCAACAGACTGTTTGGCATCAGTGAACTAAACTCATTTTCTTTCCTCAGTGTTTCTTCTTTAACAGGCACCATGGTTCTGTGTATACATCTTTATATCTGATCTGAGTGTTTACAGCGCTTCTCTGTTTGTGCTTTGCATGATATCATCTTGTGCATTTGTTGCAGGGCAATGCTATAAAAAGGGAATGGCTTGGGAAAGGTTGCTCGCTTATCTGGCTTTGTGCTTTTGCCTGTAGAAGAGATTGGCCAGTTGGTTTTTCTTATTTCTCAGCATGGCTCAGTTTGTCTGGCCCATTCCAGCACTCAAATAATTTGTATTGATTCACTGATGTCTGAACTTGATATTACACATACTGAAGTGTGAGTGCCTTTTTCTTTTTTTCTTTTTTGTTTTTTTTCAGCAGGCCTGGCCCACGGGCACCCAACAGATCCTCATACCATCATCATGGCAGCAGGTCCCAGGTGTGGCCATCCACAGCTCTGCCCACCAGTCGAATGTTGCTGAATCACCACTGGAAACACTTGATGCTTGCACGCAGCAGGGACACAGCTGGAGGTGGGTCAGCAAATGACAGTTCAGCCCAAACAAAAAATGGCGTTAAAGTAATGCAGTAAAAATGAGCATCACAATCAACTTTCCATTATGTTGACTTATTAGGAAGGAGTACAAACGGCACAGCAAATGTACACGTGACAAACAGAGCTAATGAGGAATGTAGCAATGTTAAATAAAACATACTTAGTATTAACATCCATGGCGATCTTGTTTGATCTTTGACCTTGATAGGAGCACAACCCAAGCCAGGACGCAGCCGGAGAGGAAGAAGGTGAAAGCCAGACGTGGAGAAAACAGAAACAGGTTGGTGGAGCCCCTGCAGTTTTTAGCTCTGATTTATGATCTGATTTTTGAGCTGCCATCAGGGTTTTAGCTGTGGCGCCAAATGACAGATGGCTAAAAAGAACTGATATCACACCAAAAGCACAACCAGCAACTGTTTATCACTTACATTTTTTTATCCGGTAGATTGTAGAGTATTTTTTTTTCTAGAGGATAATTATTCCAGTTCCAAATTTCTATTTTTATTGCAGTTTTTTTTAGTTCTTCCTGTCAAGTAGATTTAAATGGAACTTTCCAAGCATCACAGGACTGCAGAACGTTCCTCTCTAAAGTTTGGTTTTGGTCTGTTGTCACAGCTGAAATCACATTTGCTTCGGAGGGCCGCGCTCGACATTTGCTTTTGTTTCTCTGTGTAGGGGTATATCCACTGCATCATTACTCAGCACCGGCGGTGTGACCCCACCCAGCTCCAACACCACATTGTCCCAGCCAATCATCATCTCCGACACACCCAGCCCAGCAGTCAGCATCATCACTATTCACAGTGACACCGACACAGAGGATGAACGCAAGTTCCATCCCGCCAGGTGAGGACATGATACTCCATATAAGACGCAGCAGTGCTAGTCCAGTGTGTTTAGCTCAGACACTGTCCTACACTACCATGACATACTGCATTATCTGCATGGGATGTTTGACAAGACCAGAGCATTAGATTTGATATACCTCTGTCATTTTATTGTGCAATAACGCAGTTCCTCTGTTTATACAGTGTTGGTGTGAGCCAGCGCACTAACGTTATCAGCTGTGTGACGGTCCACGACTCGGACTCCTCCACAGCCAGCCCCCTGACTCCTCTGCCTCGCACGCTGAACCCAGCTAGCACCATGTCGTCACGCCAGGCCAAGTCCCTGGCAGTGGTGGCACCTTCAGTCAAAACCCAGGGCTGCGAGAGAGCAGCGGCTTCCCGTGCACGCTTGGAGACTGGTGAGAGTCACTCATCTACAGGTGTCTGTGTCTGATCAGTAGTCGGGCATTTACCAGTGGTGCATTTCAGTAGTCATCAACCACTCACAGTAGTTGACTGGTCCATTAATCGTGGGATATATTTCTTCATACCTTAACTGATCAAATCTCATCAAAGAGGTGTCATACAACCAGTAAAAGGTTAACTGATGTAGATGGGACCAGCCTATGTGTAGCTGAAACAGCAGAGTCCTCCATTGGTTCTGAGAGGCTGTTTACAAGTGAGCTGCAATCTGATTGGACTAAACCCCCAGCGAGCCTGTCTGAGCTGGAGATACTGTTTGACGGCAGCAACAACATGACTGCTTTCTTGGATAAACCTTAAGTTCAGTTTCTTTAAAATGGCATAACAAAGAAAATAATTTTGCTGAAACATCAACATCTGCTCTGCTAAAGTACTTCCACGCTGATGATTTGTGTTGAGCATTGGGACAGACAGCCACGTTTCTTTCTCTTGCTGCATTAGCGCCCCACACTGACTGCACCCTGTTAAAATCGCACACGACAACGATGACTCATGCACAGTTACCCACAGCTGCATGTCTGCTGTAGATGCATTGCTAGTGTTTCATTACTGCAGCTTGATGAAACCACAGACCACCCATGAGTCTGCTCAGTGTTGATGGTTGATAGTCAAACATTCTGTGAAGTCCCTTCAAAGCAGTATGATTTATTAATTTATCCACCTTTCATTCACAGTGAACTACATGAAGCCTAAGAGATCATCCAACCGACAGCCCTGCAGTTCAGGGGAGAGCATGGAGCGTCAAGGACTGGTGCCGAGCCAGTCACACCCATTAAACCTCAGCCAGGTGAGGCTTCTTTTTTGTTGCTGTTGTTGGGATCTGGTCGGAGCAGGTTTGGTTAATAGCAGATATTAAGCATAGTTATTGATACTAATGAGTAAAAATGTGAAAACAAACCCAGAACTGCTCGGGGTCCTGAGGGTTAATTTGAGGTTCCATTAAACAGTTTTGACGTTTTGACAAAGATGCCACAAACAAGACACGGGAGGGAGAAAAAGTGGTGTAAGTGCTTCATGGGAAAGGGTGTAAACGTTTCAGTACCTTAATCACAGTGACAAACACTGCTGCCAAGAGTAATCACAGAGAATTAAAGACTGAATTCCTGTCAGTAGACAAGCTGTCAGTCATATGATGTTTGTGCCTGAAGGACACTGAAACCAGGACTTTTTATCCACCCTCTTACATTCTGTTGTTAAAGACTTACTAAGTATCAAAGATATTTACTGTGGCAGAAAATTGTACAGTTTTACACGTTCTAACGGTCCAAAGAATCTAAAGTGTTCTTTGTTGAACAAACCTTGAACAGTGAGTGGAGTGGTTACCAAACTGGGGGGTTGAGAGCAACCCAAGGGGTCATCAGGTGATTCACAGGATGCGAAACAGAAAAACAAATGGACATTTCTGCCGCAGTCACCATCGCCTTCCTTTTCTGTGATGATAAAAGCTTCGAGAGTATGTAAATGTTTGGTTTAGATACCTTGAAAGGGCTAAAATTCACTCTTTAAAGATAGATAGAGAGATAGATACTTTATTCATCCCCAAAGGAAATTCACAAAGCTGAATGAACCCTGCTGTAGTATTTCCATGTGAAGGAATGATGCCACCATAGCAAACTGAGTATTTGGCTCAACGTAAACATCATACAGCTTCACAGAAGAGCTGATGAGAGCAAACTGACACAGAATACCTACCATACTGTCCAAGTGCTGGAAAAGTCAAGGAATTAAAGTGGAAGTGCTTCTTTATCTGTCACAGCTGTAGGTTCCCACAAACATGGATCTGACCTTTTTATCAAGAAATTGAACAACATCCTGAAGAAGTTATTTTATTTCTGCCTTCATGTTGTTGCATGTATTCTGATGGTGTTTCTCTGCAGGTTCAGCCCGTGGTTTCTTCATCTCAGGAGCGTTCCCACAGTGACTCATCCTTGCGCCGTCAGCAGACGTTCCCTCCAGCCGTCTCAGCCTCTCACTACAGCTTCCCAGAAGTGTCCGCCCTGGCTTCTGCCTCAGCCCCCGGCCCCAGCCTGTACACCTACCCGGCCTCCACTGCCCTCTCCTCAGCTTCTCAGGCCATGGAGCAGCTGCTGGGCCGTGGCCACGGCAGCCACGGGCACTCCCCCTCCGCCTATGCAGCAACGTACACCTCATCCTCCTCCTCCTCCAGGAGGGACTCGGCCAGTCGGAAGGATTCTGTCAGTAGTCTGCTGCACGGCCTCCCCGCAGCCTACCAGCATCAGTTTGCCACTGGTTCTCCTTACGTCAGTGTGACGCCCCGGGCCGAGGCTTACAGTGCCTACCAGCTAAGCCCCAGGCGCCTCACGCAGTACCCCTACCTATAGGGAGCCACACACACTTGGAACAAAGAAAAAGAAAGAATCTCCACATACAAAGGGACACTTAAACTGTATCTCTGTTAGAATAACTGTTGGTCTCTTACTTGTTTGCTGCTTTAGACCTCCAAGACAGCATGTCACCTCCAACTCATTCACATGCTCTTTTGGCCTGTTTTAAGTGTTTCCAAAATGTCCTTTGGTATCATTTGAAAACCGTATCACTTTATTTTCCCTTGTAAGAATCTTGTTTATAGCCCATATTTTATCCCCATCGTATTCAGATGTACAATTAAGGCATTGTGGTAAATGTGTTTTACTCCTGTCTATCTTGAGGTTTTGTGTGAAGAGAGATTATCCTCCTGTCACAAACTGCGACGACACTTTAGGCGAGCTTTTAGACGCCTGACCCACAAGGCGAGTGAAGGGCTAGCTGACCAAGAGAGTTACGAGTCATTAGCTTTTCATGAGCCTTGTCACAAAGTTTTCACACTAATCCAGTGAGGCCCTGTGTTTTTAGCTAACATAATCATGACTGTACCTTAACCTTATGTGTTTATTCACAGATCTGTCTTTTACTCTGTTTAAATTATGTTTTGTCCGCGTGAAGCAGGAAGACGAAGGTCCATGAAGATGTCGAATGAGACGGCGGCGTGGTGAAAACTGTGATGGATATATGTTTAATTTAAGTGCACATGTGATAGTCTGTTAATGTAGTGACAGTGTTTAGGCAAGATTAATCATGTCCTTATGCAATAGACTTTTTTTTTTAACTGCATCAACTGAGTGCTGAATGTATTTATGGAATACAGAGGAGTGGGATCACCATCCTGAGGAATGAGCTTTTGTTTGAAATTTTAAAAAAAAGAAAAGAAATTAACCTTCTTCTCGACTTTCTGTCCTTTTAAATATTAAAAAAGAAATGTTCCACATGGACCCAAAAAATATTCTATATCAGTGAATCCTGACTGTGTAGGACTTGCTCATTATGAAACCAGATTTATGGCCAGTTTTTACTGTTTATATGTGGGGAGGGGGGCTGAATTGGAGACTTCCAGCTGTTTCCTGCCACCAAGTTAAAGGGGGTGAATCTCGGGATGGTTTCTGTGGGTCACGAAAGCTTTTCAGTAAATCCTTCCCTGTTGTGTTTGCATCAGTTTTGTGTTGTAATGTCTGAATATTTAACTGTATTTCATCTTAACATAGTATAGTTAAGAGGCTATTTGGTAGAACTAATTCAGGGAACAAGGTTTCAGCTCAAATAATCCACTGTCACTGTTTTCAATAAAATAACCACAAATTCAGAACGCTTCTCATTATTCCTCCGCACCGTCTCCAACCTTTCACCGTGAATTCATGTTTTCATTTCCCTCGTTAAACTGCCTATAAAAGATTGACAGCAGTGCGACTGGTGTGACCGCTGATATTAAACTCGAGACAAGAGGCTGTTCAGTCTTTTTCCAGGGTACATAAACCAAGCAAGTTTTGGCTGTGCATACAAAAGCAATACTTGTAAATGTACTGGGAATGCTTTGTTTTAATGATGATTCATATGTCATAACGGTTTTATAAGAGCACCGTGTCAGTGCCACTGAACCATAAATCCATCAATGCTGGTTACTACAGAAAACTACTTCCTGTATATCTGAACGAGGGAACGCAGGTAATAAGGTGATTCGCTGTTTTTGGATATGTTATAACTAATCTACATGCTGGAGATAAATTCAAAAGAACATAGAAAAATTAAAGCCTTGCTACAAACCTCTTTTAAATTCATTAAAGTTAAAAACAACATACAACTGACACTGTTTCCAATGATTTAGAGCGTTTCTGCTTTGTAAGATATTTTAATACAGTCGCAGTATACAGTCTAATACTATAATACTGTGTAATGCAATAATAAATATTTACTATAAATTCCTCTTTGGACCACTTGGTGCAGCTGAACGCAGCATGTGAAAGGAGTGTGTAATTGCAGCACTAAAAAGCAGTCAACACACTGAACTGTGACATCCTGACTGGCATCAATCACGTTGCATTTGTTTACAGTGACTGTACTCAGTAATGACTTCAGTGGAATAACTTGGGGCTGTTATAACATGGGCTGTTACACAGTACAAATATGACACAACCTGTGGGTGAGAGAAATGGTTTCAGCTGAAGAGTTAAGTTTCCTGGTAGTTTTCTATTTTTTAATGTGGAAGAATCTTTCAGATATTTTGGGAAGAAATGAATTTTTGAAAAAGCTTCAGTGCTGGGAAAAATCCAACTTAATTCACTGTGAACCTTAAACGTTTGATAAATGTGAGAAAATAATTCATGTGTGTTAAATGAGAAAAGAAATTCTTAATGTGTGACTATCAGCATTTTTGAGATTTAACATTTAATATTTAATGATCATATTTAAAAAAAAAAAAAAAAAAAAGGAACATAAAAACACAGAGAAAGTTAATTAAAAGCAGTGTGAAGCACAGTACGCACTCCTAAACAGGAACGGTGGTTGCAAATTTACCAAAACATTTTTGTTATGGAAAGGTTGACAGATTTTTTTGTTTGTTTGTTTGTTTGTTTTGAGAGTCCAAGAGAATGCATTTGAAAAGAACTGGGAAAAATTGAACATATATATGAGCCTTGACACTGACTGGAGTAATGCTCAATCAAAATAGATATAAATAAATATTGAAGTACTTCCGGACAACTTTTAGAATGTTAATGTTATTTTTATCTTTTTGTACGTATTTGTTTGTATATTTGTTGTTTTTTCTATTTCTCTGTGAAAACTTTATAAAAATTCAAGTGTGAGGAACAATAAGCAGTGTGAAGTGTAGATAATGAAATAATACCTTTGTTGAGAGCACACTTGCAATATATCTATTTATTTTCCTTTTTCAGTGTCTTACTTTGATATTTTCAGGAAACATTATTCAGAACATACCATTAAATTAAACAAATATATCTTGGAAGGTTATGTGGAAGTCACACTTTAATCTGCTTTATATTTTATGCACTTGACACATTTATGGTGCAAAATACACTTTTTGAATTTTTAGCTGTTAAAAACTAACATTTCTATAAATATATAGGCAAAGCTCTGTAGCTCACATGTTGCTGCTGTGCTTTTTAAAAAGCAGGGTATCATTAAACAAAATGTGTATTCAGGATTTTTTCTTTTCTTTCTCTTTGAAGCAGTTGTGGCACAAACTTTAAACTTTAAAAGCATATCCTTTCTTGCCCTCCGGGACCCTGAACGCCTCACAGACAAACAGAACTGATCCAGAAAAGTTTTTGCGCCGCCGTGAAACTTAAAGCAACTTCCAGCAGCAGAGCTGGTCTGCAGTTGGCTTGAATGGTTTTCATCCATGTTTTATAAAAGATTTCATACGCATAGTTAGGATTTTCCACCTGACAGGGCCAAGAGAAATACTGGACACTAATCAAGAGATACTGTTGGAAACATTTTATTAAAACGCTGCCCATCCTTGGTTATTACATTATTCTTCATGTGTCACACACTTCACAGATGATGTTTCTTGATACACTGCAACTCTGAAATATTCACGAATGTCTAAGTGAAAAAATTACAGTGGCTTTGTTTCATAAATAAATCAGAATTAATTGAGTTTACATGAACTTAATGGAGAAGTTGATGCACAGATTTTTTTTCACAGATGTGGTAAAACACAGGTGGCCAAGTAGATGTATGTACATATATAAATAATGTCACAATAATTTACAACATACTATGAAATATACAAGAAAACAATGCATCCCTAATACCACGGAATCAAGCTTACAACAGAATGAGCTCTTCATACTTGATTTGATGATGCTTCTCCTCTTGCGGTAAAAATCTATCCAGCAGTATCTCATTCACAGATCAACCCTGGTTGGCAGTCCTTGCAAAATCGCTCTCTAGTCCGACACAAAAAGAGCTTGAAACGCTTCGAAAACTTCAGTGGAAGTTGTCGGGGCCTTCGCTCGGAGACGCAGATCTGTGTCTTAACATGCAAACCGCCTGCAGTCTGCAGCGAAGGCGCGCCGCCGCGTTCATCAGGTCTGCCGCTGCACACGGAGCGCGCCGGCCGGTCATTTCCTCTGCTGCTCCGCTGCTACCAGCCGTTCATGTCGTGTCCCTGCAGCAGCACACAGCTGAACAGCTTCTGCAGCGTGGACATGAAGCCGGACTGCCTGGAAGCAGGTCTGCAGAGGGACACAGAGATGTGTTTAGTTTCAGGCTTGCGTATGATCGCGCTGAAATGACACCGCAGTGAACTACACTCACACAAGTGGTGTTAGAATAAAAGCCGAGGCCGCTTTGGAGGATGTACTCACAGTGTAGACTTGATGAGTTGAGCCTTTGTGTCTTTCAAATGATCCACTGATCCATCCTTCCCCCCCTTCTGCTGCTGCTGGTGCAGCTGCTGCTCGGCGATCTGATCCCAGATCTCCGTGTTGACCCACAGGGCGCCGGGCAGGGTGAGGCTGGCCCGGGTGCAGGTGATCCATCGGCACAGCGGGCAGGACACGGTGCGGACGACGCCGTTCATTTTGCAGAGTTTCTCTAGGCACGGAGCGCAGAAAGTGTGGTTGCAGTGCAGGAGCCGCGGGATCCGGTCGCTGCGGGAGTACTCGTGGCAGCACACGACACACTCGAGCTCGTCGTTTATGAACATGGTGAGCGAGTGATGAGGACGGGAGAGCGAGTGTAGCCCTGTGTCACACAACCTGAAGCACACATGACGGGGAAAAGTCAGTTAAGAAACACATCAGAAGTTCAGTGTAAGAGCTGTGAAGTAAACAGGAAGTGAATTGAAGTCAAACAGCTTCATTGTTTCTACGATATGAGCGCGTGCGGCTGCCTCTGGAGCAATGCTTACCGTCTGAGCGCTCAGCTGATGACCTGCTGGGTCGTCTGGTCTTCCTGCTCTCCTGCTCTGCTCCTCGGCCGCCCTCTTTAAGCTCTGTTCAGACCTGACAGGTGTGGTCACGTGCTGATTGCACATTTCCAAGGAAGCACTGCCTTCAGGTAAACAGCCTTCTGCGGAATTCCACTTGTGCAGGTGATCAGAGTTCCGTGAGCGCTTCTACTATCTACTCAGATAAATAAAGCATCTGCGATTGCGTAGAAGTAATGTTAGTTGGAAGGAAATTAAACTTTGACCCTATCAAAACCACAGCTGACCAAATATTTATGGGCGTATTAAAGAATGACTTCTGACAGAAACAGATAAGAGGAGCGTTTCCTAAAATGTCCTGCCAAGCAGGGGAATTTATTTGCATTTACTATGAAAACATACAATATGTCACACAAGATTAACTGAAGCATGGAAATCTGGCCATTTGCTGTATAATTGCACAAACTCGCTCCCATCATGAGCAGTTTGTCTTTTTTAAAGGTGGTGCCAAGAAAAGAGCAATAGAAAGGCGAATCTGCTGCTTTCAGACCGTTTTCTGCTGAAACATTAGATACACAGTAGAACCATCTTTACTAAATGCAATGCACAACAGTAAATGATCAGCAGGTAGGTGAGCCTGGCCCACGGCCTGTCTGTGTTTGCCTGCCCTGCTCAGCAAACACAGACGTGTCCTCAGAACCATGATGAGATAAGCCCAGGCCGTTTCTATAAATAAAGAGAACGAAACACAAAGAAAAAATATCAAAAATAAAGTAATATACAGAAACAAAATGTCGGTTCTCTTCGTGTGTCTCCGCACTTGGACCTATGTTGGTGCTATACTGGTCAGCTAAGCCGATTTGAAAAAAGGTACAGGTCTCTATTTACTGCTGTGCAGACTTGGGGGTCACTGCTTGGCTCATGGGTTGAGAGGACAGGACGTCTGGACTCCAAAGACTCTCACCGTGTATCAGGAGCTCTCAGGCTGACATGCCCAGTTTGTTTTTCAGACTTTGTATTTACTCAGTTGTAGAAACACTACTTTCTTCAGGCTGAGATGCGGCTTCTGGTGAGAGCTTTGGAGCAGAAAATAGACCCTACAGATGAGATACTGAAGCACTGACATGTGTACGAGCTTCTACTTCTTTTTTTTTAAACATACTTTAGTTTTCACCATTACCTACGCGTGGTTTGACATTTGTACATGCCTTCTCCTGTGACATGTCACTGAAAGCCAGTGAGCTTACTAATCCTTCTGACTTGCGACGCGTCTTCCTGTTCCCCTTTTCTGTAGGTCAACGAGGACTCAGAGGCACTTCCTATGAAGTTCCATTTGTGCAGAAAATACAGACTTATTCTTGGCACATATGAAACCTCTGAGCATCTGTCAAAGGTATGCAGTGATCATCAGTCAGTGTTTGGTAAGACTGAGAGTTTTATTTTATGAGGAGATCAACACATTCCGAGGAAAACACTTTGATCCTGTGATGCAGGGAAATTGAAGGTAGACAAACCGGTCCTTGAACTGCAGCTGCAGGGCAATGAAACCTGATGCCTTGATATAAAATAACACTGACTCCATTGCCAATATTCAAATTAAGTTGAGGGCGCTTCAAACAGGCAAGATTAATGAGGGCAACCGCACGGTTGGTCTTTGTGGCACCTTGTCTTGACTTTGAAAACGTTCAGCGCTGCAACAACACAAGGTCACACCCTGAGGAGTGTCTTTGATCTGAGGAAGGACCAGGAAAATGCTGCAGAGGGAAATCGTTTTGTAGAGGTTCATGACAGTGTGTTAAACTTCACCTCAGTAAAGCACGCTTCTGTTGTTTTGAGCAGCCTCCTGCATGGTGTGCCTGACCGTGACCTGTTTGCATGTCCGACGTGCGACGCTCTTCCACAACCCATGAGCCAAGTTCATCCCTACTGCTGACATAAACCACTGAAGCACAGAGTGGATCACAACCGTTTTAATAAGCCCCTCCAATTCCCTGGCCCTACTGCCACTCCCACCCACTCCCCCACCTCCTCCTCCTCCTCCTCCTCTCAATCCTTCCTGGGTGGGTCGGCTTTGAGATTCCGTCTTCCATAGTCCATGGTGGTGGTGGTTGTGGTGGTGGTGGTTGTGGAGGGGTTTAACCCAGGACTGAACATCCCTCCCCCTCTTAGTGTGTTTGTAGAATGTGGAGTCCGCTGGCTGGCTCACCTGCAGGGGGGAGCGTCGCCCTACAACACCAGCTCCTCTCACTCCTGGGCTATGCTCCTCAGCACGTACTTGACTGTGTAGGCGAATGCCGCAAAGCCTACAATCACAAACAGGTTGGCTAGAGCCCCACCTAGAAGTCCATGGTTGCGATTGGCCTGCTGTAGGCCGGGGGCGGGGTTGGCGCCCCCAAGTGGGACAGGGCCACCGTTGAGGGCGGGGAGGCCGTAATGGGCATGTTGAGGGTCACCGTCAGGCACCACATCAGGTAACGGGAGGGGCTGTGTGCGGGCGCTTAACTCCTCCTGGGCCTTCTGTTTCTGCTTCATCTCCTGATGGAGGGAAGGAGACAAATGGGACAACATTAAGTCAACAAAAGGAGAGAGAAGACGGCAAGAGGTTCAAGATCGGCTCATACGTACATCGACTACATCAGGAAACAGCTCACAGAACACTTTATCCTTGAGGTTGAAGGCCAGGCTTTGGGCTGACAGCTGTCTTTTCTGAACAAAAGAAAGAAAATTCACATCAAATATTTAAAACATTGCGGGTCGTCCATCATCACGTTCTGCATTTGTGGTGATTTGTTTGCACTCACTGTGTAGTCGGAGGTCTCAATGCTGCCGAGGGTGGGGCCTTTCTCCACCATGAAGCTGAGCAGACCTGTGAGGATGGTGGAGACGGACCATGCAGGGTTCCACGTGTCTGGATGGAAGTCTGTGATGGACAAACATAACCTGTGGAGAAAACAGGCAAAGTTACAATAAAGGAGCAAAGTGTTCAAAAAGCTCTAAAACAAAGACCAACATCATTCTCAAAAACTCCAGTGTGTGGTGTGTAGTGTGTGTGTGTGTGTGTGTGTGTGTGTGTGTGTGTGTGTGTGTGTGTGTGTGTGTGTGTGTGTGTAGGGGATCTATTGCTACAAATGGAATATAATATTCAGAATTGTGTTTTCATTAGTGTACAATTGCCTGAAAATAAGAAGTGTTTTTGTTGCCTTAGAACAATTTCTATCTTCTTCCATGGAGCCTGCCATACTGCACTGCCATGTTTCTACAGTAGCCCAGAAAAGACAAACTAAACACTGTCTCCAGAGAGCACATTCCCTGTGTTTAGAGGCCACCATAGGGGAGGGTGGTCATGTGGTTGTAATCTGCAAACTCACAGCTAAATGCCATTAAATGCTACACACTGGATCTTTAAAAGATGCAATATGTAAGAACTGGCCACCAGAAGAATTCATACCCTACTTCATAGGGGACAGCATATCACCAGAGCAACTGCTAACTGCTGCTAACTGCAGCTGCCATTAGCGAGCTAGCCCAGTTAGTGCAGTCAGCCGTGCAGCTAGCTGTGCTATTACCTAGCCTGCACCGGAAGCTCAAAGCACCTGGTGATTGCAGAGGGAGGGGAGGGGGAAAGTTGGCAGGGAGCATTGGAACCAGGCTCAATGAACACGATTGGACGAGGACTGAACACAGCCAGCAAGACTGACAGAGGCCAGTTTGACGACAGGAAATACAGCGTAGAGGTGATTTATTACGGTAAAGGCACACCAGGCTGGGACCAGAGAGGCATGAAGCAGGACAGGAGCGAGAGGGAGGTCAGGCATCAGTCAGTGCCCAGCCACCCATCTCCAGATGCCTGAGCCATTACTACTGAACTGTCACTTCTCGAGGTATAGAGTGGTATAATGAGACAGGACAAGCTAGGGCTTCCTGGTTATCATGCAGCAGATATCTCTGACATTATGCCAAAAGTGTTATTTCATCACTCATTCATACATATTGCACATTTAAATCCTAAATTCTTATTCAGGTCACCAATAAGAAACTCCAGTCTTACCTTGTATTACACTTAAATCTCCCATTTGGTGTTATCATATAGATACTTGGTGGTTTAAAAGGAAATTCCCGAGGAAATATGAGTTTTCCATGATAATATCCTCCTAAGAAAAACAGATTGTGAAATCACATTGCATGGGCAAAAAGTACAGTGAAAAACAGAAAATAAGACAGCACATTGCACAGATAAGCAGCAATCAAGTTGTCAAAAAATGCCAATTAACAGAAGCTATTTGACGAATGTGTGTTGCTTAACAGTTGTTTTTACCTTCGTATGGAGTTTTCTCAGGACCTCTAACTACGTAGTGCCTGGAGGAGACAGGAAAGATTTTTGTTAGCGACTGATGTGTTTTAAAATTTGTAACCCACCAAAATTGAAAATAATAATGAATAAAACATAAAAAATTATAGTAGTGTAAGACAATGGAAAAGGACAAGGAACAGAGGGTCTTTGTGCTGTCATGTTTAAGATGCATATAATACAACTGAAACTTTCCCAGGACCATGACATGTTTTCAGATCACAAGAAGTACATCTGGAGTCTGTCAATTATGCAGAGATAGAGGTGAAAGATTCTGCTCTAGCTTCTTGAAATAGAAAAAGAAGTGTGATTATATGCAGCTCGTTCGACATGTACAAAGCTACTGGAACAGCAAAATGAACAAGAAACCTGCACACAGACTCCAAACCGCATGTTTACTCTGTGTGTGCGTGTGTATCTGTGTTTGCTCACTTCAGCAATTTAAGTATTATCTGTTTTTAGTACTGGCTGTTTGAATGGTTTTTTTTGTCTTTCAGTGTCTTACTGTCTTGACCAGGTTTACCTTGCGAAAGAGGTTTCCTGTGAAATAAAACTACACTGAACTGAAACATAAAAGCTACACTTATATTTTTGCTCCCAGTTGTAGAAGTAGAAGATCTAAGACTTTCTTCTACGCACACAAAAGGCACATTTCTCACACATTTTGTATGAAAATTTGTTGAAATCCTTCTAAGTGAGCACTTATCCTTTGCCAAGATAATCCATCCACCTGACAGGTGTGGCAGACAGTATCTGCAGTGAACACCATCTGCCTCATGCAGTGCGGGACATCACCTTTGCACAGAGCTGATCAGGTTGCTCATTGTGGTCTATGGAACGTTCGTCCAATCCTCTTCAACGACTGTGCGAACGTCATACACGCCAATCCAGTGCATTGTAAATATGCTCCATGGGTAACATGTCCGTGTACAGATCCTTGCAACATGGAGCCGCGCATTATCATGCTGCACCATGAGCTGATGGCATGAAAATGAGCCTCAGGATCTCATCACTGTGCGCTCTTGTGCATTCAAACTGCAACACGCTCACAAAGTTGACATTAGCAAATGGCTCGCCCACATTACGTCATTAATCCTTGAGACAACTCTTCTCCAAAGTGTCAGATGCCATCGATGGTTGGCATTTGCCCACAAGTCATCGTTACAACAACTGCGTTCAGGTCAAGTAAGGATGAGCATGTGGGTAAGCTTCCCAGGGATGGTTTCTGACGGTCTGTGCAGAAATTCTTTGGTTTTGTAAACCAGCTGTTGCATCAGCTGGCTAGGTGGCTGGTCTCTGACAATCTCGCAGGTGAAGAATGCAGAGATCTTGGACTGGTTACACATTGTTTGCTGTTGCTCGGCCAATTGGATGTACAGTACTGCCAAATCTTTGGAAACGACACTGGAGACAATCCAGTATGCCAACTGCATGCCCTGCAACAAACCTTGGTTTATTTTGCTGGTTAGCCTCTTGAATTTGGCGCTCCATGGCTAATGTGGTTAGTAGCATCTATTGTAGACCCACAAACAGTAGCAATGTTGGCGCATTCAGTATTGAGGGACTGTCAAGAGAAACTGTGTGAATGTCACGCCTCATTTGAAGCCAATTAAATAAACCGGAGTAGAATACTGGATGTGGGAAACTGCTTTTTCACGTTGCTTTTTGTCTCACACAGCCAGACCTAACATTATCACCATACTTCATACTGCAATGCAAGCTGGCTTTGTTGTTACAGGAATGCGTGCTGCGTGCTGTGCTGGTATGTGTGCCTGTTGCTGCCATATGCAAATATACTTGATAGACATGCCCTGTGGTGCGCTGACTACCACACTTACATAATATACTCTCGGGTTTGTGCCAAAATATATAATGTCGGTATGTGAGTCTGTCAGTGTTGGGCAACAGTGGCATGAAAAGTAGCAGTGTTACTAGTTTAACAACATATCTCAGTAGCATGGAGGTAGTTGCTGTTTTCTGAATCAAACAGCTTTTCAGTAACTCAGCACTTTTATTTATCAAGCAGTGTCCATCGAGCAACACCTTCTCAAGCATTTCTGAAGCTCAAATACAGCAGAGGTAAGACTGCTGAGGTGCAGTGACACCACCGACACACATGCAGGCACAGTAAATGTACACACACGCATGTGCATACATACACATGCATGCGTGCACGCGCGCACGGACACACACACGCACAGACACACACGCACACAGACACAGACAGACAGACAGACAGACAGACAGACAGACAGACAGACAGACAGACAGACAGACAGACAGACAGACAGACAGACAGACAGACACACACACACACACACACACACACACACACACACACACACACACACACACACACACACACACACACACACATATTCTGTTATTGTGTGCAGCACATGTTTTAGTTTGTTTTTGTTGCCATATTGGCTTTGGGGCAGTGAGAACAGAGCACATAGCTTATTGTTTAATTAGCAAATAAATTGAACATTTCTGTTTGACTTACAGTTTACATAGCACTGACTTGGAATGAAGTTGGTTTGGAGTGAAGCGTCATTAAATGTAGAATAACTGGTAGCTTTGCTCAAATACTGGTGTCTGTTGCTGTTGTATGTAAATATCTTGCTAGACATGTCCTGTGGTATACTGACTGTTGTACTTACACAATATACTTTGGGTTTTCTGCCAAATAAATGCTGTTGAGATGCTGAATCAAACTCAATAAATATCCATTGTTTTAAATCCCTTTTTCTTTCCTAAGATGGGCTCCCTTACATTGTCAATAGAGTGAAAAGAGGTAGAAAACTCGTGTTTTGAGATCCTTTTTATTTTTGTGATGCCGTGATATAATACCCTCACCTTAAAGAAACAACAGCAATGCTGTGATATAATTTTTACGTCATACTGCCCTCACCCACTGCATTGTAAAGTTTAATTAATGAACCCTCTGATGTCATCAGGAGTCAGTCATTACCAGGATAGTCTTCAAAATAAATCATAAATATCGATATAGATCTTTATGTAAAAAATGATTGTGTGCCCTTTATTGTTCAGTCATTAATTTGATTTGTCATATTTGCAGGGGCACAACCTTTATTATTTAATAATTAACTGAAGAAAGCATGGGTGTGCCTCCTGCCACCCCCACCAGGTCCCACCATAAATAGAAATCTAATTCTGTGGGACACACAATAATCATGCCATTTAATCAGCACCTGACAGGTGGGTGGATTATTTTGGCAAAGGAAAAGAGCTCATTAATATGGATTTACACAAATTTATTAACACAAATTGAGAGGAATTTGCCTTTTTTGAGCATAGAACAACTATTTGATTAAGAATATGACGGCTCAGGTTTTATATTTATTGAAATGTCAAAACAGGTAATATGTTAGATGATTTTCAGTCCTGAAAAACAAATACTATGACTTAAGTAATGTCATCTGTTGAAAATATACTGTACCTAGACAGCATGTGGAAGCAAACACTTCCATTTTTAATTAATGAATTCAATGAATGCTGTTATGAATGTGTATGTATAATTAAGGTGTAGCTGGCATGTGTATAAATACAGAAATGAAAAGCCGTTTGACAGAGTTTACAACAGAAAACCTGGAAAAGAGCCAAAAAATGAATGATGGTTGTGACACTTTACAGCTTTTACATTTTAACAGGCATTAAGTGATTACCTCACTTAATGTTCAACTTCTGCTCATCTATAGTACATGTTCAGGATTTTACTATTACTGCCTCTCTATATCTAGAACCTGTGCTTAAGACCATCATTATTTATATATTTTTTTCCTTTAGTTTTTTTTTTTTAAACAGATTTTCATTAAAAAAAAAAACAAACAAACAAACCTAGAAACACAGAAAACAAAGTCCCAGTTTCACAGAACACACTGCCAAAAGTTCTCATATGAACTTCAACAGCTCACATTTGGCAGTATGTTTTGTCAACACAATATCTGGAAAGACGTGCCCGTTCAATGCTGTGGGCACACCTCCACGAGACATAGAGACATGCATATCTTGAAACCTGTGTAGATAAAAGATATATCTGTCGTAGCTTGTATAAAGAAAAAAAGGATTGATTATCCTTTTTTCATTAAATGTCCAGTATTTTAACATGAAATAAATGTATAGAATTTTAAGACATTTAGCAAATTTCTTTCTTCTTCTTCTTTTTTTTTTTTTTAAGAATTTAACCTGTTTTTTGCATTTAAATATTTTGATATATTTTTCTTGGGATAAAAAGAGCCCTAATGACTTGTTAAAAACTAATGAAAGTTTACACTGAAATTGCAAGAAAAGTCGAATTTAGAGCACTGAATTCCACTTGTTGCCTCTGTGATGAGTTCCTTGCCAGGGTGGAGACCTTACCATTCTAGGATGTTGGAGGGGAGAGGTTCTGCACAGATGTAAGGCACAGGGTCTTTCTTTATCCTGAGGTAATCCTGCTTAAGTCGCTGAGTGGCTGTGGTTGGAGCTCTCTTATTCCCGTTGTTGTTCATCTGAGGATTTAGAGGACATGCAACAGGGACATACAGAAATTAATCTTGATTTGGGCTCTTAAAATGTGTTAATGATAGACAGTGACAGGGCACCAATGTTAGGATGCAGTAGGATGTTAAAGTGTGGCCTTCCTTTACCACAGACATTTCAGTTCTGGAGCTGTTCTGCTTTCTGGCAATTCAGTCGCTTGCCAGTTGTGACTGTTTTGCATTTGACTGAAATAATAGTGTTTGTGATACTGCGTGTATCTTAAAAAGGCTCAGACTTTATGAATACAGATTCATCTCTGCATAATAATAATCAAAATAGATGTTTATTCATTTTGCTCATGGAACTGGAACTGCACTGTGACTGTTGCGCTACTTTGTCAATTCAATATTACCTTGTGTTTTGTTTTGTTTAGTTTTTTATATTGTTTGAGACTGTGCTTTGCTACATATATGGGCTCTACGACTTGGATTTATTGTCATGTCTTTCCACCTCAGCCCACTGAACTCAAGATCACCTCTCCAAATGCCGACTGACGTCCTGTCATGTGGCTAACAGCTGACAGTATATCGCTAATGAGCTGTACTTATACTGTAAAAACGTTAGTCTTGAAATGTTGTCGGTGCCACTTCCTCCTAAGTAACAAGCTACACGGCGTAAACGCAAGTTATGTTAGCTGCCGCTAATCCGCTTCTTTGCACGCTACGTTAATGTTAAATCTCTGGCTAACCGAAATGATCGATAAGTTAGCTTGATATCGGACAGTTACTAAACTTACTTACCGACTGTAAACAAACAGTGCAGACCAACTTCAAACTGCAGACTGACATTGCGTATGGCTGACGATTTATATTAATCACAGCGTATCAATACTGCTCGCCCAGTCAGGTTAACTTGACACGACGATTTAGATAATGCTAGCAGGTACCGATTGAGAGAAGTCCTGTGTGTTTGTACTGTGTTAGCCACCGAAGGCTAACGTTAGCTAACGTAGGCCACACCAATGTTTAACCGCTAGCTCCCGAGCGTTAGCACGAGCAGTTCTGCTTCTCACGAGAGCTGACACCCACATTTGTCGTATTTAGTAACTAGAGAGCTTGTAGTTCAGACATACCTCTCCAGAGACCCCAGTGAAAATAGGTATTCGTGGCTGGACACGAAATACGGCTGTTGTTTCTGTTGTCAAACCCCAAACCGATAAGACGATGTTACCAACGTAGCTTCAGCTATCGCGTCAGCAGGAGGAAAAACGACACTTCCGTTTTCTTCTTCGTTTGTGTAATAGCCGTTGAAAAATGACACAGAGTGCGCTATACTGCCACCAGCTAATCTGGACTATTATGCTTAATTATAATCTTTCAAAAAGTCTAATAATATCTAATAAATATTATTGGCTAGAATAAAGTTCTTTATAATCATAATATGCTTACATTTGTAGCATATAAATCACCAAGACAGACCAGACAACGTTGTCTTCTCAACCACCATCTTACTGGTGCTTTTTGCTGCTGAATAAAGTTTCTAGTTGCTACATTTATTAGCAAAAGTTTGAAAGAAAGCATACATAGAAAGACAAAAACATGCTGTAACTTTCGGCTATTTGTTTTATTTCTGCCACCAGTCACATAAAAAAATTTAAAATCATTTCATAAGATTTGCAGTCGACAAAATAAAATCACACAAAGCATAGAAAGGGGCTCCTTACTGAACATCAAGTTTAGTTAACTCATCATAGAGAGTACGATTAAGTCTGTGGAAACATTTGTTTAATGTTTTCTGTAGCTCTGGAGGAACCTTTCCTATGTCAAAAAAAAATAAAAAAATAAAAATAAATAACCTTGACAATACCATCAGGGTTAAGTGTTAAAAACATGGATATTTAACAGGCAGGGAGGATCTAACAAATATGCTTAAAGTATGGCAAATGTAGAGTCCAGTGTGTCTGAGGTTTGACCCATACTTGTGAGTAAATGTCTCAGGCTTTGCTGCTCTTGAAATTCCTTGTTAAATTCATCTCTTGTCAGCGCTCCAGCTTGAGCAATATTAAATACCTGGTAATTAAAAAATACATAATACAATGCCTCTGATTCAATGCCAGAATCGAAACTGGTGCCAACTGGGTCAACTGAAATAACACCTGTACAAAACAGCTCTATAAATTATATTACATTTTGACATGACCTAGGTCCATTATCTTGACCCTGCCCAAACACATTTGCAAGAGCAATTGAGGGCAATTACAATGCTTTTATAATAGAGATTAGTTTGTGCCTGCAGGGTTTTGACTATTTGCTTGCGCTTGCACCACTCACTCTCCAGGACCAAAATGTCTTTTTCTAGGTCACATGGCTGCCTCCCTCTTGATTCCAAAGTGAATGAGGAGTGGTCAGAAGAAATGGTGGTCAGTGGTCACTGTGGGTTATTGCAGCAGCTGAACTGTAGACTCCTTCTCCTCAACTTCTCGGGCTGAAGCGACGCGAGTAGAGAAAACTCGCGAAAGACATCAACACAGGAGATGTCACCTGCAACACGGGATACTAAAGTCAGGGGAGGGGGGTTCCACTGCAGGGCACCAACCAACCACCATCAATCTGCTGGTTGCTGCTTGCCTTTAACATCAATGAGTGAGACACCAAGCCTTTTTAATGACACAACATCAGGGTAAGAAGCCAGCAAATACTGCAATATCCAATAACCCACAATTCACCATTCAGGAAGAAAGACAGAGCACACAAACCTCTGCATGAAAGAGCAAAGCCCTCATGATAGAGTGAAGCTACTGAGACCTGCTTGGTGCATATAGATACCTATTTGTTCAGGATACAATAACTGAATCATTCTTATTTTTTCTAAAGATCATACTGATAAACAGTTAGTTAGGAACTTGAAGGGAAAGAGTGGTGAGCATCCCGTCCATTTCACTCCTACATCATCTAATTCACATTTTGTAATATTAAGGATGTTGTACATACTTACCCATTCTATGCGCCCTATACCTACTATATGGACGCTGCATTACAGCTGGGTCTCCAGACATCTTTTTCTGTGGACACAATACTCTTTGTACTTCTGAATACCTGATTTCTCCCCATGAGACAGAAAAGACTCCCAACATTAAGACACCACCAAATATTTCCCCAGTGTGTGCATGAGTGAGTGTGTGCGCAACAAAGAGGACCACAGACCAAGACACCTGAAAGATCACAACCACCAGAGCAGAGAGAATCACAGTATCACACTGATGCCCTAGTAAGACGGCCCAGGATGCTTCACTCACTCTATCCCGAACATCCTTGGGTTTAACTCTCCTGCTGCCAGTGGCAACCCCTGTGGTAACAGAAGCAATGACATGTCAGGCAGTGTTTATTTCTTCAGAGGGAGGTGTGCTGTTTGTTTTAGCGTAAAGCGAGGGATTAGACATTTCTGGCAACATTTTTAAGTAATGGTTCAACAATGCTTGTGAGATCACGTCAATGTTGGAGACACTGAATTATTCAAGGCACTGTGTTGCTGCTGCAGGCTACAACTCAAGGCATTATTTGGAACACACAGGACCCTAAACACTAAAGTGATCTTTAAATAGTGTGTTGACGTTGTCTTTCAGTCTGGAGATGTCCAAGTGTGCACCTCCTTTAGCCATTTTATTGCTTTGAATAAGCCAAGTGCTACCCAAAAGTTTGTTATAGACCAAAGAACACACCAGACCAGATTGTAAAAAAAAGCATTCTCCCAACATCTGACAATGTTTCTACATGGTTACATTTCCTCAAAATAACATTTTATCAATTGATCATACAGAGCAACTACGTTCTGTAAACCTTTTCAAATATATTGCGGTGATGTTGAGAGAATGTGCATAAGAGATGAGACAGGAAACAGAAATGAGAGCAACAAGCAGGAAGCAGGGTTAGTTCATCAATAGTTTCTCAGTTTTATTGTATGCATTTTGTTTTCTTTTTTTCCCCTCAGTGCTTCTAAAGACAAGGAAGAAAGTATTCCAAAGATATCCAAATGTCAGTGAACAGAAGAACGCCTCCAAGTAGAGACAGAGCTGTGTTACAGTTCTGCCTGACAAGCTGTTTTTTTGTTTGTTGTTATTAGTTGTTTTTTTTTTCGGAAGAGAATAAAAAGACAAACATAAAACAGATCAGACAGTCAGGATCCGTGATTGAATGCTGAGAGGCAGGCAGTTGGCGTCAAGTTAAAATACACAAGTGTACTATTTACAGCATGTTTGCTTTGAACAGCACCTTTAACCACTCCTATGTCAATACACACAATGGACACAACATTTAATACTTCCGCTAGGGCGAGGGCCCTTAACAGTTTGGTCACAGTAGCATCACATCACCCCCTAGACTGGTTCTACTTGCAGTACATTGAACTATTGCAGATTATCACCTGCCATATCAAAATCTCTCAGGTCTGTCACATTTCTGTAACCTCTTATGAACACGTGAGTACACCAACAGTGTTTCTACCACTCTGTCACTTCACAAAGCATGGTAAGACTATGCTGGATCTACTCTGAACAGCTTCAGTTAGAAATACAAAACAAAAAAACTGTGATATCATACAATGTCAGACACTTTCCCTTTAAAAAGTCTTTGGCTGAGGAAAATAAACTACAACATTCAAAAAAAAGAATTGAAATGACTGCTTGTTAGCTTTGTGGAAACAAAACAAAACAGATAAAAAGACAGGAATGAGGAAGTCACCACAGAATTGGCCCGTGGATGGAAGAATGGCACAGAGGTGCAAAAAGTAAGAAACACCAGAGGGGTCATGTTGGTGCATGCGTATTACACAGGACTGCACTGCACGATGTGATCAAACCATAGAAAGATATTTTATCATGCTCAGAATGCAAACGATGTTGAACCTCCCAGAAATACTTCTGGCAAAGCATGCAGAGAACACTGTAAGCACTGACCCGTGACGGAAGCCAGATACTATAAATGTCCTTTGACCCCACGAGTGTGTAAACTGCTCTCAAGAAATGTGCTCCTTTTTCTCACCACAGGTACTGTAACATGGATGAGTATTTACAACGAGAGGGAGGCAATGCTTTCGATCTGTAGTGAACAGAAGATTTGCATGGTGTGAATCCAGTTTTATCCACTCCCTCACTACACTGCAAGACTTGCTGTTCTGGTTTGTCCGCACATCACCTTTGCAACTTAGCGAGTTCTCATCCTCACTAGTAAACAACGTATGACTGCAAAAAATGGTACATTGTTACTAGAATTGCCATAAATAAGGTGGAAAAATCTCTTTCAGTGGTGTGTTTGAATGCCAATAACTGTACTCATACTGTAGAAATGTAAGGCCTTTCCAAAGGGAAAATTAAAGCAAAATGTCTTTTATGCGTGTTATATATCAAGACGTAATCTAAAGACTTCCTGTCCAAGTAATGCTTTCAGATTCAAATGACAATCATTAATGGAAATGCAGAAGTAACCTGCATCTAAGAATGCATTGCACTGGTCCTCTGCGGAGATAAACATAAATAAAATAGACAATAGATAGATAGACAGTAGGACAAGAACAATGTCAAAACTAAACTGAATGAAAATAAACAAAATTATAATACTGTAGATGGGAAAAGTGCACAGTTTCTTTTTTTCCTTTACATAATGCATCATAATATCATATGATTTAACTCTGTCTCTCAGTATTCTTTGACACATGCACTCACTTACTCACTCACTCACTCATCATATCACAAAGTATCTTACAAAGCAGGCAAGGGTCTCTCCTCCACAAGCCCTTCAGTATTTTTGTCACAGTTTTACATTAAATTTCCCTTCCTGTCCCCTCTTCATACCCAGTAAACACCCCTGTCCACCTCGACTGCAGCTTGTCAGTTACTCATTTTCATTTAGCAATGGAACAAATACCATTTTTTCACCTCATGCCACAGCACATAGTTAAAAGATAACCCATATAACTTTTAAATACGTATATTTACATCTCCGTTTAAGAAGAGATGGGTAAGTTGGATGTCACACAGATGGTCTGGATAGATAAAGTGTAGGGGGTTAATGCAGCGAGATTCTTCAGAGGTAAGAGCTGTTAGGCAACAGTAAACCCACACCCTCGCGCAAGAGGTTACACCACGTTATGATAAGTCAGAGGATAACCCTGTTAGCAAAACACCAAAAAGCAGATGTCATTTCACTGTGTGTGTCATGTAGCTAGCATAGCATGGGTGGTGCCGAGTAATGGCAAGGAGAACATAGTGGTGATGCAGAAAAAAATGGAGCGAAGTGTCAGTACAGTTAAAAAGGTCCATCAGGGGTCTCCCTATGACACAACACCCCCCCAATAATGAGCAAGTGGTACGCTCCTCTCTCCTCAGACAACCTGAAGTTGCCCGTAAGCCTAGATCTGCAGTATGTAAGTAACAAACTTGAGATCAGTGTCTAGGGGCAACTTCATCTACATTATTTTAGGTTTCCAGTAAGAAGGAATATCGGGGAAGAGAGAGAGAGAGAGAGAGAGAGAGAGAGAGAGGGAGCGCAAACTATGCTCCTGGATAAAGAAGTGACCACTAGCATTCCTCTATTGTGAGGCAGATGAATTCTTGGATGCATTTCCTATACTGCTGCTCAGTGGGGCTGCTGCTGTGGTATTGACCTGGTTGACCCAAGGGAGCCTCCGCTTCTCGCATCTCCTCATTCATCCGCGCTAGACGCAAACTGGAGGAGAGAGGAGGAGAACACAGAAGCAGAAGAGTGACAGAGCAGAGGGGACACATACAGGATAAAAAATGGGATGATAGGAGGACAGATGAGAAAAGATAGAGATAAATAGGGAGTGGAATAATTGAGACATTCAGGTGGGAGGAAACCATGAGGACGGAAATGTGGTGATGTGATAAGGAGTGGCGAGGGAGGTAAACCACGGTGGAGAGACGAGGATGAGAGGAGGGAGGAGGGAAGGGAAAGAGAAAATAAAGATGACAATTAGTGATACAGTTCAGACAGCGTAAATGTTCATTTCTGAAAACATAAATGCAAACAATAAATGTTTATGAGGAACTATCTTTTGGTCTAAGCAGAATGAGGATCACTCACAGGGTGACAATGTCTGCGTTGGCAGCCTGGACAGCGATACTTAGGGGGTCGTGACCCTGCTCATCCACCTCCGTCTGTGATGCTCCCCTCTTCAGGAACAGACACACCTGGCTGTACAAAACAAGACGCAGCCACCGAGAAAAGAGGTGAATATAGCACAAGACTGCAGTTACAGACATGATTTCATGGTCTACTTAAGCAGTCCCAAACTTGTTCAAGCAGGCATTACAAGACTCTCAAGAATGTCTGAGAGTGCCACAAACATCTTTTTCGTATTATCTTTTTTTTTTTTAACAGCAACATGTCTTGTGGTTCCTCATTACAAACGTCACATTACACGCTCCATTTATGAGCCAAGGAAGATAAAGGACGATGGCCTCTGAAATACTTGGCAAAGAGTACTTTCAGTTAGTGCTACAGAGAAAAAAGATTACGTCATGCAGTCCCAAAGAAACAACTGACGGTTCTGCATCTTACTGTCATCACATTCAGGCAGGGACATGAACCAGGCATCGCTGTCAAAGTGGAAACAGACCACTCGTAACAGCCTCCTCTCACTCTGCAGGCGTTTCTTACCCGGTGTGACCCAGATAGGTGGCATGATGCAGCGGCCCTCTGCCTCTCATGTCCCTCTGGTTCACATCAGCGCCGTTCTGAAGCAGGAACTCACAAGCTATCAGAGAGCCCTGACACAGACAGAAAGAGATGTTTATTGGCTCTGAAAGTCTAATTATTGGCATTTTAACATTACTGAAGCCAGTGTTTCAGTTGTGGAATTCATAGCAGGAAACTATATGTTCAGGGAAGAGATTTGTTTTTAATCATTTATGGCTGCTGATGTTTATGGCTGCTGATGTTTATGGGTTCAATAAATCTGTGTCTGGCACCTTCAGCAGCGTATCTGTTTCTAATGTTTAATTAAGACCATCTCAATTATGATAAGAAATGACACTGAAAGGTTCAGTAAGTCAGCCTAAACCACCGCTGGTTCACTCCCAGTCAAAGGCTGAAGTCTCTCACCCCGATCACGGCCTGAATGAGCGGTGTTTTCCCCTCCTCCTCCTCACTCGCAGCGTGTATGTCAGCACCGTGTGCCAGCGCCTCCACCATGAGTGGTAGGTTGTGTAGGCGTGAGGATCGGTGGAGGAGAGCCCCGGGGTGGAGCTCTCTCGGGTCTTCAGGGTCTGAAGACACTTCCTGTTCAATCTCCACCTCGCCACTGGAGGACTCCTCCGACTCCTCCTCTGAGGGTAGGTAAGGTGAAAGGAAGATGGCAATGGTGGAAAGAAAGAGGAATGATTTAAGCAACATATTTCAAACTTTTAAAACTCCGTGAGGGAGTGCAGCATGATTTAACTGAGGGGATGACACCACTGTCCTTTATGTTAATAGTTCAGGCTGCTCTCGTCCTTTACAGCATCCCTGGCAACACACACTGCCAGTTTTACAAAATGACATACACAACTTGCTACATCTTGAGAATCTATAAAAACAATCATTAAGTCTTACTTCAGGTTCATCACAATTTCTTTGATTTATCTGTATGTCATTGTCCCCAATTTGAGTGTTGATGTCCCCGTGGACTGGAGAATGTTTCAGGCTGCTTGAATGGATTAGACATCACATCCATGTCTTCTTCTTTAAGACAACTTTTTTAGCTGCTAGTCCCAAGTTTTGACATTAAAATATGTGTAAATAAAAAATATGTGTAAATGAAATCCAAAACAGCGTTATCACATCACTGCTTTTTGCACACAGCTGGTGGAAATGTGAACTTTGCATATCCTCCAGCTGTAAAACTGTTATACTGTAACTCTGAATGACATCAGTATTCTCCTTAACCATAAAACCTCCTCCTTCATATTCCTAACAACATGACAATATTCTGACGTCAACACACGAGCACACATACCTTCTTCTGTCACGCTGTCCACCACTGAGCCAAAAACCAGGATGTCTGTGCTGCCATCTGTACTTCCTCCGAGACCACTGTCACTGCTAAGACCTGCGGGGCCAAGCATCGCCAAGCCACGGACACGTTAATGATTACACAGCACACACTGTCCTACTAACACACACGCCACCATCACTGGTACAAATGTCAGAAACTGCAGTATTAGCATCAGTTTGTGCGCTCTTCTCTGCATCTTACTGAAACTGTGCAATAATCTTGTAAGTGCGTTGTGCTTGTATGTAGTGACTGTGCAGTGGACTTACTGCGAGGACCAGAGCCGGTGTCAAAGTAGGAAAATAGTGAATCTAGCTCATCTGGACAGAACAGGGAGTCCCGGCGAAACTTCGCTGCAGCTGCTGCCGAAGGACAAAATATCAAAACGAGACTTCAGTCGGGGCTTCAGAGTGTATTGTTACAGTATACATATGACTCACAGCTCTTGGTTTTATGAGCTATGTGCTAATGTTTATGATGTTTATTTATGTTTATGACCACAGAGAAGCTAATTCTCCGCACTGACCTGCAGAGAGGTTTGCAGGTGAAGCGCTGCCCGGCTCGTAACGATGGTATTTCCTGCGGGCCTTGTTGGGGGCTCGAATGGAGCTGTTGTGTCGCTGGCACTTCTTCACTGTCCAGGGGCGGGACTTCCTTTCACCCTCCACCAATGCCTCGCTCCCACTCATCTTCTTCAGGAAGCGTTTCTCCACGTATTTAGACTTGATCCAGGCCTCTTTCTCCTGTCTGGAGGTAGATGATCACAAACTGATAATGTTACATATACATATTAAAGACATGCTAAAATGCTGCTATAATGCTCTCTGTCTCCTGAAAGAAAACACTGACCTTGAACTGGATGGTCCAGGTTTTTTTGCTCCCAGCTCCTCGCAGGCTCCCTCATAAATTTGATTGATCACAGTGTTCCCCAATTCACACATCAGCTAAGCATGAGAGAAGAAGGAAGGAGGACAAGGATGGAAGACAGAACGGGAAACAATTAAAAAAAGAAGAAGAGCGGTTCTTTTCACTAAACGATTTATAAATGCATCTCTAGTGGGGAAAGAAAGCACAGCACAGACAGGAGAAGCTGTAGGCAAATGTGTTGGTGAGACGCACCTTGAACAATTCTGGCTCCCATGAGTCTAACGTCAGTGAACGCACTTTAGAGCAATGGACGCCTAAACTCCTGAAAGAAAAAAACAGAAAAAAAGATTATATGAAGAAAGTTTATATCTGCCTCATCTCTATCCACAACTGCCTGAGGTGGCAAACTTTTCTGTTTCTCGCCACTTTGGAGTCTCAAAGTCTCGGCTGAGCTGAGAGCAGACATGTCTTATTACTTCCTAACTAGTTATCTTGATAACTGTGTCTTTTCTGTACACAGTGGAGCTTTGACTGATGAGTTGATGTAGCGGAAAGTGGAGTTGCAGCATATCTGAGGTGACATCATCACAGTACCTCTGAATAAAATGTGATGCTGTAATACAGATGTTTGCTTATGTGAGTTGTATACAACGATGGTGGAAGAAAATACTGTACAAACAAAACAAGCAGGAAGAGGACAAATGTCACGAAGGCAGACTGTCACAAGTGAGGCTGAGGCCCTGTGTGAAGGGTAGGGCGCTGTTGTTTTAATGTCTTAGCTCATTTCGCACTAACAAAAAATCAGCTCAGCGGCTGTTGTTCAATAAACTCTCCTGCACTGTTCAGCTACCTGTGGATCCCTGAGCATTCGATGCAGAGCAGCACTCCCAGGTTGATGGAGGCCCAGCAGGGAGCCGCCTGACCGCAGTCACAGCACAGCTCGTTGCCTGGCAGGCTCTGCACCCTCTGGAGGAGGCTTTCTCCACCTCCCCGAACTCCCCTATCAGCCCTCTCCCCCCTCTCTCTGGGCTCGCTGGCAGAGTCGATGCTGCTGGTGGAGGGCGAGGCTGTCCGGTCCAAACGCTGCAAAGACAAGTGGACAGGTCAGAGCTGAAGCTACACTGTCATGTGACTATTGCTGCGTGTGCATTTGCGTCTGTGACCGTACCTCAACGTAATAATTGTCGGCGATGTCTTTGTAAGCAGAGGCGATGCTTGCCTGGACCGCCTGGATCCAAGCCTGCCGCAGCTTCTCAGACTCAGCCTGCAACATACAGCTCCTACAGGTTTGTAGAGACCGGTTATGCTAGTTGATCAGTAAGTTCCAGTCATGGTCAGTAATGTAACAACTAATTAGCACAGTTAATCTGAAAAGACAACTTAGGACAGCTTAATTTAGATTCAGTTTGGATTATTATCTTGCAAGGACACACACACACACACACACACTTACTTAGTGGGTGAAACCACCTCAAAGCAGAACCTCCTCTCATTATCTTCACATGGTTTGACAGAGCACAACCTCAGGTCCTCCACCACCACGGTCAGAGAATCCTGTCATCGGCAGAGAAGAGTGTCACAACAGCTTTGCGCTATTCGCTACAAGCTTCACAAAGCAGGTTCGCCTCCTCACAACTGGCAAGGAAGGGCAAGTCAGTACATGATCCCAATCTTCTTCCGCTAAGAGTAACAGAGCAATCAGTCTAAACTGTCAAACACTGTTTCATAATAGTTTCATTCTAGAAAAACAATTGAACTATACCTTGAGTTTCTTTTGGTAGACCAGCTGGCTGTTTTGTATGGAAAACCACCGCCTTGAGCAGAGAAGAGTGAATTTAGTTAGACAGTTTTTCTGTGAGAGAGACACAGTCAATCAAATGTCTGCAGGCTGAAATTGGCCCTGTGAGGGAGAAGCACTGTTCATGACAATGGTGATAAATAAATGTATGGATGGTAGATTTTTATGGTAGAAGTCCAAAGTTAAATTATCACGGTCCATCATGTGAGCGCTCAGAACTTATCTTAAGACCAGCCTTTTCCTTCCATGCCATGTCTTTTTAGTGTTGTTACCCTGTTAGCTCATTAGCTTTGAATAGACTGTCCTTTGAATTTTACATTGACTCCCTCTCTGTTAGGCTCTCCCTCCTTAGTTCTCTTTTTACCTGTTCCAGGTCTTGAATGCGTTGCTGGCCCTCTTGAAGAGATAGCCCTCCATGACCACCCCGTTGGGTGCATCCACATTGAATTCCAACTTGGGGTCATCATAAGAAAAGTCCTGTAGGGAAAACACATACAGATCAATGTCAGGGTTAGGCTCCCTCTCCTCTGCATGACTGCATTTTTAACCCAATGAGTGCCCAAAGCAACATTTCTTAGTTTGTTATTGTGGATGTATCATTCGTGTGTGTGTCACCATCAAAAACAGGCATCACTCTTTCAAATCTATGAAGCAAAGCCAGTTTCATGAAAGCTCACTTTTTATTCTCAAGTCTGTCTTGAAACATAACCATCATGCTCATATATAATCATTCCTCCTGTCCATACTGGTCAGAAAGAGTTTATTTTCCAATGTAAGTGATACGGGGCAAAATCCTTGTTCTCGTTCTGTGTTAAGATGCGCTGTAAAGCTCAGATGAAGCTAACAGTGCTGAACACACAGCATGAAGACTGCATCAGGTGACATTGTGGAGCAATAAGTGTAAAAGTCCATCTTAACATATCAAGGGGAAACAGATATAGGGCCTTATCAGCACCTCATACAGTAGCTGTGCTGACGCAATGCTCCTGATGAACAGATCCTCTTTTATGTAAACATTTTCTTTCTGAAATGTGTCTGTTTGTTCCTCCACAAAAGCCAATCTCTATCCTCTCCATGCTGGTCACCTGTCCATTAGCCACCTCTAAAGAACAGGTGAAATCTGCACCTCACGCTCAGAACGGCTCTCTCTTCATATCTGTTTTGTCCACACGGAGTTGGATTTCCAAAGAAAGGCCTTTAGATGCCACCTGCTCAGCGAGGCGAAAAACATCAAGACGCAGATTTAAATGAGCCAAGCCTGAGATTAGGTTTCACTATTCTTACACAGGCCTTTGCTTTGGAGCAAGGTAATGCTTGGCATATGGCAAGCTGACTACACACACACACACACACACACTCAACACCATGCTCTGTCTCACTTTCTCTTCCTTTGAAAAGATCATTTAATAATTCTGTGTGTTCTCTTCAGAAAGCCCGGACTGTATAATTTCACACTGATGTCGTCATGTACTTCTGGTGCTCTTTTGACTTTGTTAAAAGTATCCATCTCTTTTTACCAATCATCCCAGACGCCACGACAATACTGCAATTGTTTTAACTCACGCTGATCATCTTAGCTGCTTTGTGCAGGTCAATGTGAACAGCTCCGAGTCATCCAGAGAGAAGCAACATGTGACTTACAGCAAAAAAGGAATGCTATATTTCATTTTAAGCAGCATATTTTTTATGGGTTTGTGTGAAAACATTCAGACCATGTGAACAAAAACATGGTGGGATGTGACACAGCAGTCTGTCTGAATGAATCATACTGAATGTGACTTAATCATCAATGTAAAAACTTCTATGTAAAATAATAATTATGCCCAACTCTAATGATAATAATCTATGAAAACTGACTCCAGGCTTGAGAAAACTAAGACAAAATGAAAAGAAATGACTCCTCACCAGTGTATAGTCCAGCCTTCCAAATATCTTCATGCTACTGATGTCCAACAGCATCTCAAGCTCAATAATAACAGATTAAAAGACTTTTGAATAAATAAATAAATAAATAAATAAATAAATAAAAGATGTGATGATGTTCGTCAGAGAGAAAAGAGCATCTCTAAAATATCCCACAGGTTATTAACTCGGAATAGCGGACAAACCAGGAGAAACACACACGCGTTCCACACAAGTGCACACGAGAGACTGTCAGCCAATCGCAGCGTGCTCGTGGCGTTCCTGCACTCAAAGCCACCTGCCGACTGGCCCGGCCGCGTGGATCTGGTACGAGTGCTCATTATCATACAGCTGTCACAGTGTCCTCCTGCCCCGCTGACCCCGTCGCGGCTGCCAGAGATCAAACGTTTCATTTTACAGCAGGGACCCTCGTGTGCACCCCTACCCGTGCCTCCTCCCCGCCCCACACCGCGATTTAAGGCTCCCCTCCAGCTATTCTGAAGGCCAGGGTTTCATCCACACTTTTGAAAGAGTCAGCTTTCCATCTGTCTGCAGCTCTGAACACTATTCCTGCTTAATCAAGCTGACATTATTGCTCCCCAAACACCAGCCCGGAGCCCCCTCTTCCCACCTTAAATCAGCCAGGACCATGGAGGATTGCAGCGCGCAAGTGTCCAACGGCACAGGAGGCCAAACCAGGGACCCACAAAGTATATTTACAGGGCTACTGCAAAATTGATCATTCTTATGGATGTTAAAATACCTTTGAGCAATGGTGTTCAGATCCTAAACTAAAAGTTAAAGAGTAAAAGTCCTGCACTGAAAATGTTACTAATGTAAAAGTATATAAGTGTATAAAAAAAGTATTAAAGAAAAGCATTCAATCCATTCATTCTTTGTAGAAGAACTTTTATTATGCATTACTGTGCTGATTGTTTTCTCTATTAATCCATCTCCTGCTTTCCAGCGCTGCCTGTGAGACCATGTCAGAGATGTTGATTCAATCATAAGGTCATTTTTGAGCCGTTCGTTGAAATGCCATGACACTGTGTGATTTGGCCACTCTTGCGGGTGAACTACATACCAGACACACCTTTTTAACAGCAAAATCCATCACTGGCACAAGGCAGCCTCATTATATAACGTGTTGAGTCAATTACATACACTTTATAGGATGTAAATTACTGCTTCTTTCAGTTTGGGAACGCTTTTTACTCTTTATTTAGAGTTTATCTGTCATTTTTGGCTTCGTTCCATAGCCTGGAGATATAGATCAAAGGCCTAAAGACACAGGTGTACCGTATGTGAACACGCACAATGTAACCTAGTTCTTGTGAGTAAATATATTAAGGTCATAGTTTAGTTAAATCATTTCAACAGACACAAAGTGACATAACGTAGTCTGTTTGTAATGTATTAGCACATTATAAAATGCATGCTCTCCCGCTTGCTACAGTTTTCTTCCAGCGCTTCTCTCTACGGCTTTGTCTGCCTCTGTTTACCTCTCTCTGACTTAAAACGCTGCACAGCCAAATGCTGCAACAATGGAGGAGGAGAGAGCTAAAGCAACAATCCCCCAGGGAGCCACAATGAAGTCCTGCACACATAAAAGACTGCCGTGAAAGACAAGAGAGAGGAGAAAGAGGGAGCATGTGACCTGTGGCGTGCGGGAGGGGGCAGGCGAGGTAATGGCAGATTTACCAAAGCACAGACGAGGTAAAGAGCGACAGAGGGAGAAGAGGAAGAGAAGGGAAAGATTGTGAAAGTAAAGAGAGAGGGTGATTAAAGGAATTACTCACAGCTGACAAAATCATTCATCTGGCTTTATATGTGTCACTTTGTCTTGAATGTCAAGACTTTTTGACACCCACACATCTTTATCGGTTTTGTTTTTACAAGAAATGATCCCCTCTCTAACACCACCGAGTTGTATCACGTCCCTCTTCATTTCTCTGCTGTCCACTGTCCTCCCACTGTAAAATAACTTGAACTAACATTCAGTTTGGCCTGAACGACATTCATAATGAAGGTATCTTATTATTCTCTTCTGAGCATGACTACTGCGGTTACTTAATGGCCTATTAATAAAGGATGTATTCCATCTATAATTCACAAACGCTGCTGTCTCGTGGCTTTGCTTCCTGCACCATCACATTTGCATACGGCAGGGGTGGTTTTTAAAAAAGAAGGGGAGAAAATCTGAAATGGATCATGGCAATGTCTTCTCCTGAATCTGTTAAACGCTGCCCCCACATCTTTCCTTTCTACAGGCATTTTTTGGTGATTTTTTCCACAGATACAATTACAAAGTAAGATAGTAGGAGAATATCAGGTTTCTATCTGGCTTTGGCAATTACCTAGTGTGACACAATACGCTCTACAGAAAAAACTTTATCTCACAGGTCCATTATTTAGTCAGTTTGTAATATCAAAAATGTTTGACCTGTATTTTAAACTTTGCAACAACAAACTTGCAATGAATCAAAATCTCAAATATTAAACTGAACAGGGAAAATACAGTTCCCCTCTCTCTTCTGTAGTTTATTCTCCTAAACTGACCCCTTCCTTTTCTCATCTGTCTTCTTCTCTCTTTATCTGTCGTAACGCCATCTGTTGACTTTGGCTGGAGCCGGCGGTGGACGGCGGAGGAAAGGGGACTGAAGCTGGCATCGAGCACAGTCAGATCCCTCTCCACAGACATAACCGACCTCTCTGGCACTGTGGTCACCAGAGCTGGACTACAGCTGAGGACCACATCAGAGAGCAGATCCAGCTGTGCTCACACCATCTCACTGCTGCCGCCTCTGTGTGCTCGCTTCACTAGATTGAGAGAATATTTCTCCTGTTACTGAAGGAAGGATTGTCAGGATTCAAAATAAAATGTAAAAAATATCCAGGGCATCGGGCTTATTTTTTAAATATTTCAACATATAGTATTATGTGTCCAAGCTGGAGGTTTTTATTTTCTACCTCTGAAATAATCCCAATACCTGCTATTTGTTTAGATTATTCCTTACTGTATACTGCCCTCTACTAGCTTTGTCAGACACAGCACTTTGTCTGGAGGAACGAGGCGAGCTCTGTGCTGTACGCTGCACAGCGGCACGCCAGAGTGTGATATATTGATCGGCTGATCGGCATTAAATGAGATTGATTCGACGTGGAATGAAACTCCGCGGACAGACAGAGGGGGATTTTAAAACTCAGACAGAAAGAAGAGGAAAGGAAAATATCACTAATCACAAGAACTACTGCAGTTTAAAATCCAGTTTAGAAAACCTATAATTGATTCAGCTTCAGACGGAGCTAAACAACAAAATAATGGAAAATATAGCCTGAACACAAAAGAAGACTTCACAGTCAGGAGACTATTTTTAAGCTCTTGCTTTGACAGCTATATCTTCTAAACGGGCTTCCTGACATGTTGACAAATCCTCTGGGTTACATTTCCAGATGAAACAAATCAGAACAGCACAAAAGAGCGGGGGGATATTTGAGAGAGTTGCATTGTTCAAAGAGCAGGTGAGAAGAGGTGTGTGTGTGTGTGTGTGTGTGTGTGTGCGTACGTGTGTGCGTGTGTGTGTGTGTGTGTGTGTGTGTGTGTGTGTGTGTGTGTGTGCGTGCGTGCGTGCGTGTGTGTGTGTGTGAGAAAGAAAGGAGCGGGTGGTTGACACAGAGAGACACGGAGGAAAGCAGAAACATAAAGGAAGAGCGGAGAGATCGAGAACAAGAGAACAAAGAAGGCATCAAATGAGACAAAAATAAGATCACACAGTTTGTACAATGAAAGGTCCTTAGATGAGTATCACATGTGAAAAGCGTCACACACACACACACACACACACACACACACACACAGACAAACACACACACACACAGACAAACAATGCCACTGAGCTGCATTAATAGACAATGTTTTGTCTGCTGCGTCCTGTGATACTTCCTGACAAACACTGATATGCACGTTCTTCTCACAATGATGCTTTAAACGATGAAGGTATCACTCTGAGTACACACACACACACACACACACACACACACACACACACACACACACACAGCCTGCAATGATTCCTGCAACGGAAGTCAGTATGTGTCAACCATAAAACTGCTCTGCATACATCAATCACTGAATCTGTTCTACACTGCTAAACAACTACCCCCCCCCCCCACACACACACGCATCTGCTGCATTTTATGAGGTACTTAAATGTGCAAGTTGAAGCTGCAGTTTGAGGTAAACAGCTCCTCTGCTTACATGTGTTTACGTTCCAGACGTATCAGGAAATGTGCCAATTCACATGGGTAGTGAGATAACGCTCAAACTTTTCAACTTTTTTACAGGCTGCATGGAAAAAAGGCTCTTTGTTTACTGATACTGAGATATAGGTAGACAAAAAAAGCTCAGACAATTTCAAGGTAAGCGTCTGAAAATGTAATTATCTTAAAAGAAATCCAGCATCGCTGCCAATGCAGGCCCGGTAAACAACATGGGACCGGAGGTCCTAAGATGCTGCTGTGTTGCTCCTGGAACGCTACACAACACAACACTCCGCTCACCATTTCAAGCCTCTGAAACCTGAACAAAATGGAGTGTTCTGCACTGCAGGGCGTGTCACACGCAGGTCACAGATCAGTTTAAGGGCTCATACTGAAGTGAACAATATCAACTCACCTGCATCAGAGTCTGGAGGAGGAACATGGTCAGGTGAGGGCCAGATGAGGAGAGAAGGAGAGATACAAGCGTTAACTCAAGATCACTGCTGACTCAATTTCCCTACATGAAGCCAAATATGTTCATGTGAGACAACATGTCCAAGTCAATGTCAGAGAGTCCAGAAGGTCTTTTCACAAAGCTGAGTAAGAGCTTCGTCCCACAGTCCTTCTGACGTTTTGGCTGGAGCACGTTAGATATGAGGTGTGCTCGGCTTGTTGTTTGGATTCAGACAAATCAAAGATACAGTCAAGTAGCACCATTCAGTGCTAGGCTTTGAGATTAAAGAGGAAGGGTTGCTGAAGGGCCATTAGGCCGGGCGCAAAGCTGTGCGCTGCGTCTGGCAGGGTGCCTGCACTCAGCAACTAAATCAATCAGACAGAAGGGCTGAAAAGCAGCCATGTTGTTGGCATCTCTTCAGGTAACAGATGGATTATTTTTGTGCATCTGTGACTGTTGAGCAGGGTTTGAAAGAATTGTTTTTATTCAGCTGAGTGACCCATAAAGTAAATATATCAAACTGTCTGCGTGCTTTCCGACTTTAAACTCCTACTTTGAGCCTGAAGGAGAAAAAACTACATTCAACACTCAATAAACTTGCTCTAATTATTTTCGAAACTTTGCTGAGCCGCGGTGAATTTAAAACACAAAGGAGCAGACGTCTGCTCGAGTCACGAAACAGACGATGTAAAAATAATTCAGCGCTTCTGTGGAAAGCCTTTTTTCAAACAAGGCATTTGATGAAAGCATAAATTCTTGTTACGACAAGAATCCATTTTAGATTCCAGATAGACAGACGGAGATAAACACATTTTTTGCGTCGGGAGAAAAATCTAGTTCAGCAATCTTTTAGTAAATCTCTCTAATTTCCACCCAATAAGCACATAAAGCCATATAAAGAATAACCTGTGATTCAAAGCAAGCTTATGTGTCACCATTAATCATGTCCTCAGTGTTAAAAGAAAAACTGTCATAGCTGTAACTGTCACGGTTTCACAAAGGAATGACTGTTTGGACTGGTTTCTAATGTACTCATAAAAATAGCAACAATACAAAAAAAATGTGCTTAGGTCAAGTTTTAAAAAAACACAGATGTCAATGTAAGCTAAAATAATTTAATTAATTCTGAATATTTAACCCCCACAACGCTGCATTTTTAAGTGCCAAAGAGACACTATTCACTGTTTTTCATCAAGTTTCTTAACTTCTGATCTAACTTTGCAGCATATGAAAAGCCCCAGGAAGATTCGATCTTATTTCTATAAGAGCTGTATGTAGGTTACAGCGGAGGAGGAGAAAGATGGTGTGTTCAGGCAGTGAGGGCGAGAAGCTCAGAGCTGTGTTGCTGTCTCACTCTCTGCTGGATGAGGGCGTGTTTGTGCTCCATCTCCCTCTTCTCCATGGCCGAGTCGATGACCAGCTGATCCAGCTGCAGGGAGCAAAGCGACAGCAGAGTCAGTGAGACAGCCGAACGAAAACTCAGCGGAACAAAAGAAACACAAAGACGCAGAGAGGCAGAAAACCATGCACACACAGACGATAGGGGAGTTTTCTAAGAGTAAAAAAAGCTCTACAAACTGCCAAACTCTAGACGACATGTCCAAAATAAAGTCACAGTTTCTGTTGTTTTAGTTTATTGCATTTCATGGAAAAACATCTTACACGACCACGGACAAGACTCCAGCGACTGGGTGACACTCTGCATGTGATTTCAGCGTGTTAGTGTCGTCTCACCTGCGCAGCCAGTTTTTTCATGTAGGGATCGATCTCGTCCAGGATGTTGTAACCTTGTTGGAACAGAGTGTACTGGGCACGCATGAAGGACAGCATCTGCAGGAGACACAGGGACACAGTCATGGTTGTGATACACCACAGGGACGCCTCGTATACATATCTGACACACATACATAACACATACAACACTGTGGACATGTTTATCAGAAATGAGAGGACGAGGGTGACTCACTGCATCCAATATTTCAAACTTCTTCTTGGCCTGAAGCACATTAATCTGGGAGGAAAAGCAAGATTTTAGGATTAACAGGAGGATTATATACTGTATGACTTTTTAAAACTACACTCTCATGTGTTTCCTTTTCTGTATTTGGGAGTATTGAGTGGTTAGTGTCGATCCAGGCTCAGCAGCTGTTAAGTGTCAGCGCCCCCTACTGAATATATATTATAATTTAGTGTTATTTAGTGTGTGTATGTGTGTGTTTCACCTGTAGTACGTAGTCTAGAGCCAGGTGCCTGAAGGCCTTGCGGCTGAGGATGAGGGCCTGCGTGGCCTCTTCGGCCTCATGCACCTTGTTCCTGGGCGCCTGGGCATTCTTCACCTGGGCCAGCTCCATGTCCTCACGCACCCGGTCAAACTGCTTCTTGGTGTCCTTGAACTTTCGCACATCCCTGAAGGAGGAGTAGGAAGCAGTTTTGTTCATGTCCATCACTGCCAAATCACGTGTAGGTCTCTTAGTTTGAAATGCATGATTCATGTTATTGCTGTGGAGATTACATATGAGTAAAGAGACTTTTACATTTTAGACAATTTATATCTTACAGCCATCTAATATATTGGTTAAGTCTAATTGCCACATCGCCTGTCTGTAATGGGTATCAAACCTGTCACTTACAGCCCTAAAATGTCAATTTTAATCACTGCACCAGTCTTTATTCATTATTTATGAACCTGAATGTGCATTACATCTTTTACTTAATTCATTCTGAGGAGATACTCACTCTTTAATGAAGGTGTGCAACTGCTGCTTGATCGACCTCTGAGCCTGGTCAAACAAAATCTGTGCACAGAGAAGGTAACAGAGGTACAAAACATCAGCTTTTAACATTATCCGAGAACAATATGTTGGTTGATGGCTGGATCACATCTGTGAAAATGTAGTTGCTACATCTCGCCACAAGATGGCAATATAGTCCCTTCCATATCATGACTGCAACAGCGTGTGCCACAGGCAGAGGAGGAGAAAGGAAAAGAGAGGAGGATATGCACACATGTGCACTCACTCAGCTGCTGCCTCAACAGATTTTTAGCCTTACAGGAACCCAGATTTCTCTTCCTGTTAACTGTGGGATTCGCACTCCTCCTCCCTCTCATCTCACGCTCCTCTCCTTCGGCTCTCCTCCCCTTCCTTCTCTATGTTTTTTCCCCTCTATTTCTTGTGCACCGAGAGCAAATGTTTTTCTCCATGTAGACAAGGATTTCTATTCCTTTTCTGTATTTCTGAACACACTCCAAACATACTGTAATGAACACAGAATGACGCTGTTGAACAGGCCATCCATCCTTATAAAGGAAATATGTGGTCTCGCTGATTTATCTAAGTGCATGGACAACGAGAAGACCTTAGCAAATGCTTCAGAACACAGACACAGACACACGAATGCACTTGGATTAGATTGGATTAGATGTGATTGTTTCATACCTACATAGACACACAAATAATGCATATAACCATCACTGTTGACAGCCTGTGGATTAAACTTTCTATAGCAGTCCCTAGTTAATAAACATACACATTGAGGATTACAGGCTTAGTGTGTGTGTGTGTGTGTGTGTGTGTGTGTGTGTGCGTGTGTGTGTGTGTGTGTGTGTGTGTGTGTGAGTGTGTGTGTGCGCGCGCGCTCCCATCCCTGTGATGATGTGGTGACATCACAGGCTGGTTCTTTGGTTTCTTACTTTAGATGTCAGTTCACAAATGTTCACAAATGCTGTCTGCACTCATTGTGGGAATACAATTCATCTGCCACTCCTCTTTGACCGCACAGTTTATAAATGGCTACAAAAGGAGATGAAGCTTCAAACGGTCAGTCAGACATCAGACACTTAACTCCTTGATACACGTCTGTGCACCTGTGGTCCCTTTCTATAAATTCTCTCTCTTCTTTGCTGTGCGATATATTCTAATGTAAGGAGGCTAAAGTTATGATATAGTACAGTATAGTGCATGTGGTTAAATCGGCAAAGTTGCACTTGTTCCATCTTGTCATGTCAGACCCCTGACAAAAACATTTATTTATTGGTAACCCCTCACAGGTTTGTAAGGGTGGATTTCCAGAAAGAAATTCTGGTATAAAATTGAATTAAAATACAGTTTCAATTGCTGCATTTCCAATTAATTTATTAAAATGACGCTAATATAGAGTAAATAAGTCTCTCTATGCAGCAATCCAACATATATGAAGAATAATCAATCAATCAACAATCATAAATGAAACATGAATAAATATTTAGAAGTTAAAGGTATAATGTGTAACAAATGGCTGCTCGCTATCTTTGTGTGTCGCTAGTGTTTGCTCAGTTACTATTTTTTTGTTGATGTATTATTTCTGCTGACCATATCTTACAGATTGCACTCGCATTACTTTCAAGAAAGTACTATCCTTTTATTTATTTGTAAGTATATCTCACCACCCAGAGGGTTTCTCCCGTGATCACCAACAGTGATGGACACTAACTCTTTAACAAACAGCCAGTGGGTTATACTGACTATAACTATGCCGTGTGTGAAAGGACTGTCAACAATGTGTGGTGTGCAAAAAGAAAGTTTGGTACTTTCCAGGGTGGTATAAATCATCCAGTCCTACAGGAAAGAAGTCAATCCCGGAAAAAAAGCCTAAATCAGTTCCATCAGATAGACTTCGGACCCACATGTAAACTTATTCAAATGTTCCACCCAAACCTGGTTGGGATTATGGTGCCCTGGGTGTGACCCAACCCAAACTACAGCATGTCTAAACTCAATTCACCAGCACTCTCGTCTCAGCTCCTAAGAGTCGCAATGTCCCATCAGTCACCTCTGCTGTATCTATTCTACACTGCAGAGAAGCAAAGCAGCATGTTGATTTTCCAGGATAAATTCCATCACAGCAGAGAAAGTTTCACCAAAGTAATTGAGCTCACTGTAATCGCACAGGAATCTGTTGAAATCCATGACAATATCATGTGTAATCTCTTAAGATTAAAAAGTGCACACACTTAGGTGATTTACTGGCTGATTTGTCTTCCTGTTTGAATGGCCTTTTTGTCTGCCCTGAGCTGAGAAGGTGCAGAAACAGGCATCACTGGGTGGTCGAACAAAGACAGATTTGCTTTCACTATGCCTTTCCCTCACCTCCCTCCATCCCTTCATTCACACTGTCCACCAGACAAGCTAATAGTGCAAGTCCTGGGTGTTAGAGTGGAGGAGTGGGCTGGCTGTGGAGAAGGGTAAGTCAGGGTGGAGGCAGGACAAGAGGGGACAAAGAGGATGATGGAGAGGTGGTAGAGGTAAGGAGGAAAAGAAACAGGTGGTGACAAATAAAAAAAACACTGAAAGCAGCCCATCGGCATGGCCAAAAGCCGTATTGTCTGGAATTTCTAACAATGGTGGGCTATGTGTTAAGACTGTGAGCTAACACAACTGAAACCTTACAAACGTGTCAGCGCATGTAAAGAAAGGGAAAGATAGCAAGCTGTCAGGAAAAGAGAGGAGAAGATTCCACTGGATTGACGCAGCTGATGGATCCCACGCAGCGTGCAGCACTGATTTGACGTGTAAAGGGATTTAAAGTGAAACAGGCGTGACCTCAGTGGACTGAAACACAGTCAGTGAAGAAAGGGAAATATGGGAAAAGGGAACGAGACAGATTACTGAGGAATATGGGAGGATCGTGTTTGTTATCAAAAACAAAAAGGGGAAGATAAGAGTCTCTGATGAGGTCAAACAATAATATAGAAGTGAAAAGGGGAAGATGAGAGTTCCTGACAAGCAGCTCTTATCCACACACAGACAGCAGTCCAACAGACAGATGGGACACAGCCATGCAGCTCTCATATCATTAGTTCAAAGAAAAAGGATCCCAAGTCCTGTAATTTAAATGAAATACATGATCTTGATAATCTTGACAGAGATGTGCAGTAGGTCTGCTAAATCTTCATCCTAAACAAGCTTTTACTTCAAAACTTAAGCAGAACTCTGAACAAGGGAAATATGCCATGAGAGCAAAATGATGCCATGCAATTATAAACATCTCAAATCAAGAATAATCTATCTAAAAGGGAAAACCTGCTCTGGCTGCCTCTTGTGCACTTCATTCCTCTCCTCCCTCAGCCCTCTCTTTCCTCCAGCTCACTTTCCATCACCTTTTTGCTCATTTTGTTCACACACACATACAATCATGCACAGGCAAGGACTGCCAAGCACCTCCAAACATCACACACGCTAACATGCTGCCGAGTCACGACTATAATACAGCGTGGTGAGACACACTCCTGCACGTAACCCTAAATGTTTATGACTTCCAAACATTTTAAAATGTCATAATATCTCTTTCAATGTACAATCACCTTTAGGCTTCCCAAACCTGTGGCATATTCCCAGAAAAGGAAACTCCTGAATCACACTTAGTCATGAGGAGAGAGTCATATGAATAAAACCTGTGAATGTGTTTGTGTGTGTGCGTGTGATTGTTTGTGCATTATAGCTGCCGCACACATCTGGCACAGCATGTGGTTTGAATCAGACACACGCATGTGGACCGGCCTTTGTGGACAGATTTCACCGTCACAGAGTGAGGTCACAGTTAAATTGTGTGTAAGTGTGTTGCGCAATACTGGACCCAGGAGGGACTGGATGCCTGAAAGACATTAACGTGCCAAGAGGACCTGGACGTGTTGGAACACCACCCTGCCTCGACCTCTCGCCTGTGGCTAAAGCTGATGTGTGTCTTACCATGTGGTAGTTGACGATCTCCTGGAGACTTTCTCCACACTTTTCAAGGCATTCCTGCAATGTTGACAGCACACACACATACACACACACAGTAAGCACACCGGTTTCCATATGGACATAAACTTTTTCACATAATAAATCTTAAAATCTCTGTAAGACATGTTTCTAAACGGTCTGTGTGTATACTGCTGTACTGTCCACACATGATCTGGATCTGTACTTGGCATAAAATAAGCTTAACACCAAACGGTTCGCCCCAAAGCCAGCAGGGCGACACCCGCGCTAACAGGAAATCTACTCCAAATGTTTTCCTAGAAGAAAACCATAAAGCAGGATTCAGATCTCTCTGCTTCCAGCCATGTAAACTATCAGCATAAACATCTCTTGTCTGCACGAGGCCACATCTGTCATGTTTGGAACAGCTGGATGACTCGGTGTCTGGACAATACTGTTTACACTGCTCTGCTGTTATTATTCATGTGGGAAATCACAGGAATGGCTCAGAAAGGACAGATGAGCGGTCATTTGTTGAGTTGCTAACCCCGCAAACATTCCTCAGTGAATGCACAGATTTGGGCTCAGTTTTGAATACAGCTCACCGATATCATCTCCTCTTTCTTGCACTGCTGGGACAGGTCCTTGATGCCGTTAACAAAGAGCTTGTTGGCGCTGACGTAGGCCCTGCCGGCCTCGATCATCCCACTGCACAGCTTCACCAGCTAGCGGGGGGGGGGGGGGGGGGGGGGGGGGGAGCATAATAATAATCACTTTAAATACACAACAAAAACACTGCCTATTTAGAGAGTCACATGTTTGACACAGTGTGATGCTATGATATTAATAGTTACAGTGATGACGTGAATCAAAAAAAGCTTAAAAGAACTGTTAGTCACATGCAGAATGCAGGAGGACGCTCAAATTTAGAATAATCCTCGTGTCTGTATCTAGGACAGCGTTGGCATTATTGAAGCTGGTGTGTCTGGCATCCAAATGAGAAATAAGTGCTTATTGAGCGAGGAGTGCAAATTTAAAAAAAGCTAAATGAGAAAGATGGCCTTATCGTCTCTGTCTGTCTTCCATCGATTTAACAGCAGAACTCTATGACTATATGAAATTGCTCACTCAGTCACGACTCCCTACGGAGAAAACTCTCAGTAGTTTTCTCAGCAGTGAGCAGTAAATTGAGATTTCCCACACCAGTCAACCATGGGCATTTTGCACTGAGAGATCACTGAGAGCTGCAGGGCCCCATAAGCATAATGTTTAAGAAAGTTATTCTGAATGCTGTGGAGAAAAAAAAGCTTCCATTGTGACAGTTTTTAAAGGGCACTATAATGTATAGCACTGGCTCTCAATGGTAAAAAGGTCTGCATTTATATATGTTTTTCTGGTCTTAACAACCACTCAAGGCGCTTTACAAGCCTTAACACGCAGGAGCAATCAGGGGTCCAGTATGTAGACTGCAGGGGCCAGGAGACGAATCAAGGCTTCTGATTAGCACACGGCCACCAGACCCCCTGTGCCAGTGTTAAGTTTCACCACACAACAAAATAAGGCAACATTTACATTACCAACATTTTGTATTACATGTTAAAACAGAAGCAACAAGCAATTAACATTACAATCTGCATGTTACAAACCCTTTAAAGGAAAAGGCTTTCAGACGCACCACTGCTGCAATACTCGTGTTTTGGTCCTTGAAAAACTAATATATGAACTAATTTTACTATTAAACAAAGCAGAAGAAATAAATGTAAACATTTGTCAAAGGTATTGTTTATGTTTATTTTAAGGTCAGCATTATCTGCAAACAGGCTGCATATGAGCTGATGGAAGCACTGCATGAAAAGTTAAGGGTCAGCGTGCATGTCTGGACCAGATTTCACCATCCGATAACTGCTGAGGCATTTCATCGTAAGAGTCAGCCTCATGGTGGCGCAAGAGGGAAGGTCAAGGGATCAAAGCGAGTAACATCCTCTGGGGACCATGAATGTCTGCGCAAACAATATCTTAGTCTGGACAAAAGTGGTGGACCGACCAACCAACCGACCAACCAACATGACTGAAAATCACTATGAAGGGATGCCATGTTTTAAAACATTTGAGCACCACATTTCCCACCCAGAACTTAGGCAGTCAAAAAAATGGCAGAGAGTAATACAGTGCACACACTGTATAGTGGCTGTATGAGGGGAAAAACCTAGTAGTAATATGCACATTACCAGGTGCAGACATTTCACAGTAATGGTATGTACTCCCCACATGAACTGGCAACCGCTACTCCTTCCCACTTTAGGTTATATGATAAGCAACAGAGCAGCACGCTGTCATTACCACGACACTGACACAGCTGGCACTGTGCACTACAGAATCACAACATATGCGTGTGCTGGTGAGGGGTGGGATGGACGGGGTGTGCAGGAGAGAGAGTTCAGTAAACCTTTAATTATCTCATTTGGTGCAGGAGTTCCCAAGGCTGTCGCTATGTGAGTGTGGTTTTCTGGATGGCAGACAGTCTGACTAACTAGAGAGTGCAGGCTGATAATCTATGACAGCATGAATAAAGAATAACAGTTGTAATCCAAATGTGAGCATTGCTGAAATGAGCTACTGGCTCAAAATGTAAACATGTATAGTGTGCACACTGTATGCGTAGATGTAACTATCTGATGTACATCATATATAAGTTTACAGTCACATGTACATGACTGACACTGTTGCCAATGCACATAAAAGACGAGGCAGCATAATTCCTGCCCGCTGCTGCTCCCAGGCTGGTCTGACAACATATCTGTCAACAAATTGGCTGATATGGAGGAATGTGATCTCATCGTGTGCTGCACTGAGCCCGCAGGGCCTGAAGAGAGACACAGTATATGTGTCAGGATTTGTTGATAAATGGGCTGGAAGAACCACAGGGGGTCCACTCGGAGTCAAAATGCCACATCTGGTACCACATGCCAGACCTCGCCGTGTTAATTGAGCAAAGCAGTTACAGTGCAATGCAGAGGTCCTGCGGGTCAATGAGAATATAGAGATTGTGGATTAACAAGCAAAACATAATTCATTCCACTAGGAAGCTGCAACATGTAGCAAACAGGGATTGAAGCCATTCCAATCTGCAGCATTGAACGTTTTCACAGAGAAGTCACTGCAGGCAGGTTCAGCTGTCATCAGTCTCATAAATGTTCTCCTCTCAGAGCCTTCACTGCTGTCAGAGTGTCCTCGGGCAGCTTCGGAGCATCCTAACAAAGCAGCGTGAGGACCCCCACTGAACGGAGCAAATCACCCTGATGGAAACCTCCCCACCCCCAGACCCTGGTCATCATTCAGTGGTGTTCAAATGGAGCTCAAAGTTCAATGGAAGGTCTCGACCTGTTTGGGGCAGAAATAAGCTATGCATGCATGTGTGTGTGTGTGTGTGTGTGTGTGTGTGTGTGTGTGTGTGTGGGCGGGGGGGCGTGGACATTTGTTTGAAATGTCAAAGCATTGCCTGTTGGTTTGTTCATTTAAGAGACGGGGTTGGAACAGTGTGGACCTATTGATAGAGCAGAGATAGACTGCAGTAACAAGAATGTGTCACAAGCTACTAAATAACCACTTCATCACTTTCAAAAGGACACTAAACTGTTTTTATTATCTACCAGCTGCACGAGGTGGACTATGCCTCTAAGCGACCTCCATTTGAACATAACGTTGATGAGAAGAAACAGACTGCACAAGTAGAGCATGCAAGAGTAAAGAAACAGTACAAGACAAAGTCAATCAAAGGGAGATAGAAGAAGAAAGAAGGTGCGGTCACCTCTAAACTACATTAACGTTATCTCATCCTCTAAAGTCTATTAGTTTATCTATAGAGGCATCAGCTCACAGACTCCCTGGAGATATTTAGCAATCAATTCCTGCTGGTCTTACACAGGAGCCATAATTATGACTAATAAGATTTGACGATGACGTAAGTAAGAAAGTCATTCTTATTGTCTAGTTTGTCAGTAACTAGTTTAACTATTATCTCTGATGATGATTTCTTGAGGTATGTGCAGCTAATCCATCTAATGTCTTTAAGCCTTTAACCACCAACTGTTCCAATAGAAACAAGTGGAACTGTGACAGACTGCTATGGAAAATTACATGAATATGAGCATGAAATATATATATATTAACAAATAAGACACTCGTCTTTTTGGTTACTGTTGTCACTTCTAAAAAATAAAACCCTGTTGTGAAAGTAACCAAAGGCACGATACGCTGTAATGCAGAGAAACCAGAACTTTAACAATGTGGTGTTTCCACAGCGGAGGGCATTGAACAGGCCTGAACCGCTTCATTTACATACCTTACAAATAATTAATGATAAGATGTGTTTGTGCAGAACGTTCTCTGGTCAAGCAAGTCAAACAAAGACATCGTTTGCATGATAACAGAGGACGGCCCTGTATGATGTTTTCATATTACAGAATATAAAACTGGCTCTGTGACATTAATCAGTGTTTGCTCAGTGTGCACCAGCAATAATGTATGTGTGTGTGTGTGTGTGTGTGTGTGTGTGTGTGTGTGTGTGTGTGTGTGTGTGTGTGTGTGTGTGTGTGTGTGCTAGACTGTGTGTTATCTAGCGATGCATGAACCTATTAAATTTAATAACTGAAGTCTGCAGTGTTTCCTGGTTTAAACAACCCTGACATTAAGATAACAGAGTGAGGGAAAGCCAGACAGACAGAGAGCTCTACTGGTAATAGACAACATGCACCACTAACATCTGATGGTTTTTCATTCAGACAATGTGAGTGTCACTGAAACATGATCACTGAAACATGATCCAGGAATCACAAATATAACAGCTAAAAGCAGCATAGCATGCAGTATGTCGCTCAAATGGTACATTTTAATGAGCAGCACAGTCTACAGACATAATATATGATTATGGCTCATACCTTGTCGAGTTTTGCCTCAATCTCCACCACGTCTGTCTCCACATCATCGATGCCAGCCCTGTAGGAAGAACACAAAGCCACACAGTTTATCAGACCTGCTCTTAGTAACGCCAGACTCTGACAGACTGCCATTTCTGAGAAGAGGAACCACACGTGGAGCTGAAAACCGTTACAGTCACAGACAGAACGAGATTCAAATTCTTGTTTGGGAGAGATTCTTGGATTAGTGGTAAGCCACAAAGTCACTGTGACTAATGACAAATAGCCAGACATTATAACATCCGAGTTTGAAATGTTTGTGTCTGTGACGCAAAAGGAACAAAAGGCACGGAAAGATGGAAAGCATGACTGTAAGAAGCAACTTAAAAAGACCACACCGACAGTCTAAAGCCGAGTGTATTGTACCGCGTATTCAAACACAAGCCACACCAGCTTAGCATTTACAGCATGTGTACTTTACAGCTACTGAAAATTAAGCTGCGATCAGTGGACATGCATCACAGTCGCACTGATCATGAATCCTCATGACTGGATCGACAAATGCATCACTCTGGAAGATTAGTGGCCACGGCCGTGCTGCAAAATCAATGAATGACATCATGCAGGGACATGGACTGGTACTTTAGTAACCACAAGGTGAGCTGTTAAAAGAGACAGCAGCAACACAGAAGACTTTATATCGAGCACCAGCCATTTCAAATTTAATAAACAGCAATAAAAAATGCAATGAAGTACTCCAGACTGAGGTGTCATTTTATATCTTTAAAATCTGCACCAAAGAAGAAGATAATGGGGCTTCATAGACCTCAGCAGGGGGTGTGTGTGTGTCAGGTGGTCTGAGTGGGCGAGAAGCCTTTGCCATCCTTCCCCTAGGGGTCTTCTTCCATTAGTGCGCACGCACACACACACACACACACACACACACACACACACACACACACACACACACACACAGAGGCAGACACATGACCACATTTACAGAGTTGTTGTTATTGCAATGGCTTGTATGTGGGCCACAGAGGCTGTACTTGGGGTCCTACGATGTCAAATTATATTTCCTACTCCTATGACACACAAACCTAAATACACCACAAAAGCTAATTCAGCTAAAGCGATTCTGAAAAGAAAATGACACAGAGCACCTCCCATGTATCTCCATAAACACACGGATTCAGTTTGCAGTCCACAAGGTCAGCTGGAGCTTACTGGAGAGGATCCAATAAGAGCCAAAAATCAGCGTCACGCCCGGGATGTGCTGGAACATGTTGACCATAACCCCGAAAACTGGAGATGATGATCTCATCATACAGTCTCAACCCCACCCTCATCTTCAACTCTTCTAGTGGAGGAGTGGGAGGAAGAATACGTAAACACTTAAGCAACACCACCTGCTCAGCTAGTTTATTCTGCACAGGCTGTGACTCGGCCTCTTTCTGCTTTAGAGGGGAAATACAAGGCGAGGGGGGGCGGGGGTGTGTGGGCGGGGGGCTGAGATGTCAGGCCGCAGTTTTAGCACCTGCTCTGGAGAACAACATTCCAAGAATTCCTTTCTGCTCCTGGGCTTTTTTACAATGCTCGGAGATGTTCAGCTAATGTCTCGCACTTGTTTTCTTCTTCTTCTCTCATCCAGAACACACACTGTTTATACAGGCTGCACCACAACATGACACTGACACAGCAGGCAGACGTGTGTGTGGCCTGTGCACAGGGCTCGTTTGCATTGTTTCAGAGAAAAAGAGAGCCGTTGATCACAGCACAGACCTTTCATTAAGCGGTCTGAGTAATTTGTCGCACTTGAGCATGTCAGCGTGCAGCGTGACCCACCAAACTGCCAGCTACAGCTTCTGCTCATTTGCTGCATGTCAATTAGAAATACAACACTGCACATACAAGCTTCACTCACCAACAGCATCGTGTTCCGCATCATGTCACTTAGACACACTTTGATTCAATGTCAAACAGCTGTTCAATCTAGAGGATAAGCTCATTACAAGCGTTTCGTGTCTCGGGCGGCACACACTGCCAACAGACAGTGACTGGCGAGGATGCAGAGACAACATTTAATACAGGAGCGACTGATTCGTTATTGATCCAAGTTTTCAAGATTCAGGGTGCTTTGTGTTTGCTTCCGGCATGCATGTTTGTGCGTGTATGTCAAAGTGTACCGGGAATTATGTGGAGCTTTGAAAATCAATACACTAAGAAGGATGTCAGCTCTGGCAAGGTTAAACATATAAAAACAAAAACAGCACAAAATAGGCAAATGTGTGTGTTTGAGAGTGTGTGTAAGCTTATCAGATCAGTGTATGTCTGTCCTTATTTGTCCCTTTCAACAGGCCCTACAGTTTACAGTATCTCAGCTATTAATGTGTTTCCTTTAACTAAGTGCACAAGAGCGCTATGGGATTATTAGATTATGGTTAATGCTGAGAGACACGGGAGCTGCATGAAGACAACAAGGCAGCGAGGAACAAGATGTCAAAAGACACTAAGGAACCCCCTGAAAGCTGCTCTGCTCCGCTCGATGCTGAGGATGATGATGCTGCAGCTCACCTCTGGGGGGATGGGCTCATGCTCACTGGCAGTGGTAGCATACTGTACATGGTCTGACATCACCAGAGAGGGGGGAGGGGAAACTCACGTGCACAAGCTCCACGTGCACTGCCATCAGCCCCAACAATCATCCACATCAGTGTACACAGTCTATTCTTGTCCCCCACGCCGTGTGTGTACTCGAGCATGAAGTTTGCGTGGCTATCCTCTCGCATCTCTTCACACGACAATGGCGCACGCACACACACACACACACACACACACACACACACACACACACACACACACACACACACACACACACACACACACACACACACACACACACACACACACTTCCAGCCCAGAGACATATCTGAGCCCCCCATGTCTTCCAGACTCGATGTGTCACATGGCATCACATCCACATCAGCATCACTTCAAGGACCAGAGGGAACAACAAGTCCTCTGATACCAGACGAGCTCGGACCCACTGGCTAAAATAGTCACATGCAACGAGACATTAGCAAAGATATTCACTGGAAATGACATGATACATTACGCACCTTGAGTAGAACAAACATTTGACTATGCTGGGTATGACTGAAGAAGTTAAGCTGTTTAACAAGGGTGACTGGAGCCATAGTGAACAGGTAGAACTGGAAAACATCTGCTTCAAAACCGAAACCAAAAAATACAGCATCTCATCAAATGTAATACAAAGTGTGTGCGCACATGTGTGCCCTGGATCAATCTCCGTTTACACCCAACCTCCTCCGCAGCGCTTCCGAATTTGAGCCACTGCCCAAAAATGCATGTTCATGTGTGTGTTTGTGTGGCAGATGTGTGTTTTGTTTATTGCACACATGCAGTTTATTGTATCCCTAATAGTTTCTCATGTAATTTTAATTCTGCTTTATTTGACAGCTGACTCAGCAAGGCAGGCCGAGAGGGGCAATGACCTCATTTTCTACTGACATCAGGTGGATGGAAAGCTTCATGTGCAGTCTGCAGACAGAGACACACACACACACACACGCATGTACGCGCACACGCAACTTATAATGTAAACAAATGAATGAGATGTAGGCTATGACACACTGAGTAAGCACACACACACATAGAGACAGACAAACAGAAATAAATGAATCAGATGCAGAATTTGAGACCACACACACACACACACACACACACACACACACACACACTGACCCAGAAACCTACTAAATATATGGTTTCATTAGAAAACTCTACTGTGTTAATGTGTATGTGCACTATGTCATTTTGATCCATTCAAATTAACAGGTACCTGACTTCCTGTTTAACAGGTGAAGAGGAAAAAGTGGCGGGGCTCATGCTGCTGTGTGCTGTTTGCTGACAGCTGGAACATTTATCTAAAACAACATGTGCATGCCTCAAAGAAGAAAACCATAAATAAAGTTGCTTTAAAGGATCATCATGCATGCTTTACTGTAGTAATAACAGCTTGAGGTTGTCTTATATGCATGCATGCATGCCTAATGTCGCCCGGCCCTCATGGGCTTATGAGACACTATTATCCACATCCTTGCTGAGAACAGACATGTCAGACGTAGCACATACAGCTTGAGAGGGTGATAGGAAGATATATGCAAATTTGTCAACCATCTGATATGAGGTTGCATCAGTAACCAATATTCAAGGCTTGTTTGTATGACTTTAGCATCAATGAAATAAAGTGTCTTGGTTTGTCACATATTTAATGCAGTGGATCATCCATTTCTCTCTGGTTATTTAAATAAATGGATTTTCCAGAAAATGAACAATATCATGATATATCACATGATCTATATTTACAATGATAGACTTCTCTCCATATCATCCACCAAAAAGGGTGCGTACACTCAAATCAATTAGATTGTTCCTTTTATTCAATTTTCAGTCTTAAAATTTAGCACATTTTCCATATCACTCAGTCCATGGCATGCAGCACCATAAAGCACACTAAAAGCTAACCATACGTAATTAACACAAAGATTCAAAGACAGTGACTGTCTCCATCACACACCCAAACAAGTGACCAGACAGTAACGTTTGAAGAAAATGTAGATTTCATGAAATTATTTCAGTATTCTTTTTGTATTTTGGAGAGTAAAGGTCAGATATTTAATTAGGAGGCTTGCTCATGACTTACTGTTGCATGTCTTGTAAATCAGCTGATTTTCAAAGGACAACATAAACCAGAAAAGGTTTTGTTGTTATTAAGCTGCCTGTACTGCATGTAGACACACACACACACACACACACACACACACACACACACACATACAAACACACATACAAACACACAAACACACACAGTCAAAATGTACAGTCTCATTTATAATGTATACACACTTTCATCATCCTCCACCCACAACTTCAGACTGCACACACACATACACACACATCAAAATATCCCCTTCCCAGAATTCCAAGCAGCAGCTCCATGGCAACCATTCATTGACCCCAATCACCATGGCAACAGGCATCAGCATTACTCAGTTTTTTTACTGACCAATTTCCTCTTTGTCTGATGTGTCTGTTCCTCCTCATCTCCCTCTCTTCCTTACCTGCTCCCTCCTTTTCCAAAATGCTCATTTTCCATTATTCTTCTTCTCCCAGGAGGAGATCAGCCAGCACACATCAGCCTGCTGATACAATACAGGCCGGTGTGTTTACAGCGGTGAGCTGTAGTGCGGCTTGTGGTGCATCTGCAGTGCCCGCTGCCACAGGCAAAGTGCCCTTGAGTAGCATGCTGCTCTCTAAAAGCTACAAATGCTCTGTGGTCAGTGCTGCTCACTGAAAAGGCATCATCATAGCATGTCTTTGTTTTTTTGCTTTATCGCATTCCCATTAGCTTCCACAAAGCACTCGCTAATCTTCCTGGGGTCCTCATTAGCATATCAAGAAAAAATTAAAATTGCACTGTATCAATAAGAGCAAAGTGTAGGCCAAGCATAAAGATCAGAAAGCAGAAAACAACAAACAACAGAAAACCATGATAGAAACAAACACGCAGCACTAGAAATTCAACAGACAAAACGGTACCGAACCAGCTGTGACACCAGTATTAAGTGCCTTCTCTTTCTCAAGGTACAAATATTTGCCTCAGTAAAATCTAATCAGTGGGTTTAGATCTTTTTACTTGCATTGAATAATATTAATTTCAAGATTTTATTCTTGAACAAAGTGACATTTCCTTGATACTAACGATATGATCTGCATCTCTCTACATACCGCCACTGAAAGCACATTAGAAACCACTTGAAATCACTCACTGTGTTGACGCTGATTGGAGAATTAAAAGCAGGATGGATCATTTTGCTTTGTCTGAGCAGACGCAGGTGGTTTTGGGGTGGGGACAGTAACTGCAGCCCATCCTTCATCTCTTTGTTCTTACATCCTAAACCACAATCACCCAGCCCCTGAAGCAAAACCAGTTCTGGCCATCTCAAACAAACATTTACAGCTTTTACATTGATCTGCATTGTCAAATGGTTCTCTACAACAGGAAGGAAAGGACGAGTCTTTGTCATATTCTCAAACTGTCTCAGTGCTTTGCTCTAATTTTTGTCCATGACAGCCCCCCCAACCCCCCAGAAATCATCTATTCCCCCTTCTCTCTTTGTTTCATTTGTAGCCGCCTCCGTCTGTCCATCTGACAGTCTGTGCTGTCTGCCTGCATGCTGTCTGTCTGCAGCCCTCCTTCATTAGCTGCTGGCATGAAGTGGAGAATGTTTTTGTGTGGGATTTAGAGAGAGAGAGAGAGAGAGAGAGAGAGAGAGAGAGAGAGAGAGAGAGGAAACGACAAATGCACAGGTGAACATATATTCATGTATGGACTGTTTCATATTAAAATGAAAACAGCTCCCTTTTCACATCAGAAAGTGTTCAAACACTTGAAGCTGTTCAGTCATTCACTAAAAATGCAACTTGATTCAAGTCTCCATCATTAACACACGCACGTGCGCAGACTCAATTAAAAGAGCCTCCAGTGAATGATCGTCTCACAAATCGCCACACTGGCCCAAACAGACTACCTTTTCACACCAATAACAAGCCAAGCCAAACACTAGTATCTTATGTGTGGCTAACAAAGACGCTTTCACTGCCTCCCCTTAAACCCCCCCTCCCAACACACAACAAACATCACACTCATTCCCTGAAAAAACATTTGACTGCGTCGATGGCTAAGGATGGACAAAGAGACCAAACATGATGCTGATAAATAGGACAACCATCACTTGTGTCCTTGGGTCTCAGTTTAATGATATTACACAAAACTGGACAAAGTAACGTGCTGATCCAGTGCTCATCTGCAAAACTCATCAAACTGCAGCAGCCATTCAGGCAGATTTTGTTGAACTAGTCCTTTAAGATAAAATTGGTGTAGGTGCACATTTTGAAAAGCATGCACATTTGCTTTCTTGCTGAGATTTAGCTGAAAAGTTTGAAACCACTCATATCTCATATCATAATGATACTCATATATAGCCAGCAGCCAGTTAGCTTAGTTTAGCCTGGCTCTGTCCAAAGGTGCTTACTAACACCTCTGAAGCTCGCTAATTAACCATATGACCAGACGAACTCCAGGAAGTTACTGCAACCCACCAAGAAATAGTCCCTCACAGAAGTCCCTAATAAAACCACAAAGTGTTGTTTTTATACTTTGGGTTTATAGTTTAACAAACAAGATATAACATATTAATTAGGGGGTTTACAGGTGCTGGTAGAGCATTACCTTTGGACAGAGCCATGTTAGCTTTACACCTTGTTTTCAGTCTTTAGACTATGTTAAACTAACTACATAAGATATTTTTAAAAATGTGAAAACTGGCCATTACTTTTCCTAGAGTGCACTACAGTATAGCACTCCTGTTCTGCGCTTTAATGCAAATGATCACAGCAAGAAATGTGACTACAGTGACTGTTAAAGAGGATGCGGCTCTCCATACTGGTGGATTATGCTTCAAACTGGCAGGGGCATCTGTCAGGCATATTTGATTGAGGTCCAGTCTTACAGTATACATGATCTTATGAGCAGCGCTGGATAATGGATGGTGGCTGCACATTTGTCTGTGCAGCTATATAATTCGACAAAGCATTACCACAAACACACTACTGGAGAGTAGATACAGTTTCTCTTCTTCCCAGCAGCTGTTGGACCACCTGCCTGCCGGCCTCACTAAAGCAGGAACGTTAGCCTGAATGTGACGTCTTTGTTATCATTACTAATAAGCAGCCGTTCTGCACGTCACTCTCTGTAAACACGATGCATTTCTAAATATTTCTGGTGGAGGATTCTGGGATGTGGGAACATCATTCTACCATTCCAGAGTACATTCCATCAACAGGCCAACAGGAAGTGCGCTGGAAGCTTCAGAGCGCACGGACAGAAATGACTTCTCTCTAACGTATTGTAGCCGCAGCTCAAGCCAGGTGCTTTTTCTCGGAAAATACAACATTTTCTCTCCTCTCTTGCCAGGAGAGAAGGGCTGCGAGTGAAACAGGGAAAAGTCAGTGACTGTTTTCCACAGGAAGCCACTCTGCTGACTTGGAGAAATGCAGCGTGAGTTACATCATCATCAAGTGACCATAATTGTTCTGTTGCCAGAGTCTTAAAGCTGTGTGAGTGAAAGAAACAAACATTATATCTAAAGGCACACACACATACACACACATATATATATACATACAGTGTGTATACACACAGGCACAAACACACATATCTGTCCGTCCCTCTGCTGATCCCATGCTTATCCCTGCTGTGCATTAAAGTGGTAGAAAATTTCAGCACATTTTCAGCTTCAATCACTCTGATTACCATAACAAAAAGTCCCTCTTAATGTTCTTCATGTTGTGCCTCATTTCGCTGCATCCTCACAGCAGGAGGCAACAGCACTGATCTCTCATGTCATGGCTCTGTTTGGAGGTCACTAAAAAGTAACCCACAATGTAGACTTGGCCATTATTCACTCCTTTGATGTTGGCAGATCATTTCAAACACTGCAAAAGAAGGAATGGATGAAAAGATGCAACCACAAATTGATGATGGCACTTCAAACCTCCAACATGTCATCCAGGTAAGCTCTACCTGTCATACTGAAACAAATATCTTAACAAGCTTAAAATCTGACAAAAGGCAGCACATGTTGGACCCACACTGCCTTGTGCCCTATATTCCAGGGGTGGAGAGCTGTGGCCTGGGTGGAGTTTTGGTGTTGAACCATCTAGGGCTCGAGGGCATGTTTGATCATGCGCCACTCACACTCTGAGGAATGTGCACTCACAGACTCACTCCCCACAGAGTGCAAATCACGGGCCTCATCTTCTCAAATTAGGGGGTTAAAGAAACAGTTGGAAGACAGAGAGAAGGACAGACGGTGCATCTACGACTCTGATCACGCACAGGAACTTCAAGATCACTTGCCATTACAGCAACGCCGCCTGTGTATTAAAGGAGGTCTTTTTCCAAGCAAGTATGGCATGACCCAACCTAAACACGGCTCAGCGAAACTCCCACCACAGACTGAAAGCAGCAGGCAGCCAAAAAGGACAGCACGAAATTGGGACTGCGAGCTCATCCCAAACTCCAACCTCTTTAACCTCGGCTGACCTCCCAGTGGGGCATAAGCAGCAGCCGACACGCACACATACGCAGCCTGCATGAGAAACGCAGGGGAGGAAGAAGACCCCCTGTGGCGTATAAGCACTTTGTTCCCAGGACTCATTTGCTTCTGTCCTCTTTGCGTCCATCCCATCGACTGCCGGCTGATTGTAAGGAACGGTGGAGTGCAGAGATGGAGTCACACTGGAAGACAATATAATGTCCAGACAGATAGTGGCTGCGAAAGAGTGAAAGGAAACAAGCCATTATCCCCTCTAGAGTCAGGAAAACAGGACAGACAGCACAGACTTGTATACTGTCTCGGGGTCTTGTGTTAAGGCCACAGCTAAATATTTACACCACATCAGTGTGTTAGTCTGGGAGGGAATGAATGCAGGCAAAGATGTCTCAGCAAGACTTTTAGTTAGAGAGACACAAGAAGCTATATGTAGTGGATACAGAAGCTCCCCATTGGCCATTGTTCACACAGAAAATAAACAGTTCAGCTGGGCAGACGGCTTACAAGGGATCAGCATCAGTCTACAGTCAAACAGCATTTCTTTGGCTGCAGCAATAGATGAGCCATGAACTGAAGGTACTGTGTCTTGAATGTATTTGCCCTGCTGCCTCTTCACATCGGAGGAATCAGCTCTCTCATTTATGAGCACTATCGTTCACAGGAACATGGAAAAATGATGCTGCTTTCTGCTGCAAAATCCTTCTCAAAGCACGATTTTATAGTGTAGAACACACTTGATGTCTTCACCATACACCGATGACTCCACGCTGCAAGACCTCAAGAGATATTATGATGCTGTGATGCCAATGACTAACCCAGCTATGTATCACAACCCCCACACAGCCAGAGCTGAAAGCCAGAGAGAGAAACTAAAATCAGAATGAAAGTGCATGTTATCCTTCAGGATATTTCAGCTCTTTCCTTCCATCAAACCAGGCTTTTTTATTTTGACATACTACATTAAGACGACAGCGTGAGGGAGTCTTCTTTGAAAACAACAGCAGAAGCAGTCAGCTTCAAACTTGATTAGCAATGATTAAAATACTGCAGAATTTGGATTCCAGCCACCTCTGCAAAGCACCTGTTAAAACTTGTGTTACCACATAAAGAGGAAGCAGAGACTCTACTTTATACACCTGTCACAAGAACATTTGAGTCACCACCACTTGTTCCCAACTGGTTTGTAAAACGGTGATATCTGACTGCAGAGAAGATAATACAGATATTAAAGGTCTGATAAAGGTTACAGGTTTGCAGGTAAGCTTAATCTGAATTCTTCAGGCTTTGCACAAGGAGCCACTGTTCTTATTAACTCGGGACAGAGGATGACTTCTTTCTTCAAGAATGTCTGGCACAGATAAGGCCTGCCTTTTGTCTCAGCCCTGAAACACACACACGCACACACACATATGCATAAGTCACTGCAAACATGTATACTGAGTATATACCGTTTTAAGATGTCAGACTTAAGCGCATGCACACACAAACACACACCTGGCTGATTGTCAACGTCAGAAATCTGATCCCATGTGGTTACTGCAGGACATCTGACACGCTGAGACAGAGGTCTGTTTTAATGTCGTTTAGAGGCTGCCTAGAAAAAGCTGTCTTGTAGGGCTGGGAAGTAAGTTTATTAATGTCTATCATCTCTCTACATAATTGCATCCAGATTGTGTTTCATATCTATTACCCCTAAATGAAACATAAGTATTGTTTTTTACTTGTTTTTATGTCATGGCAAGATGTGACGTACGCCAGGACAGTCACAAGATAAATGTTTTAAATCTGTCACAAGATGAGAGCTAAAATGACAATGAAATACTGTATGTTGGATTCAAGGGGACGTCAATCAGTTAACTTTGACAATGGGATCTTAAATACTCATTGTTGACTCACGCTTGGTGCTGCTGAGAAGTGACATTTTTACTTGTGACAGGAAATATTTCCAGATTCAATCCCATGGCGTGTGATCAATGGGAATGTGAACTGCCCTTTTTCTCTTATGGGACGCAAACATCATCCAGGAAGCCCTCCAAGCAAGATGTTTATGTTTGTCACACCGAATAGGTCATGGCTTAGTTTAGAAACAGGTGAAGTAGTGCGACAGCATGTATTAATATTTGATTACATCCCTCTTCCCACACTAACCTACAGTAGCAGAGCTAAAGATATATGTTCTGGGTTGAGGTGCCTATTTATGGCTCAGTGTGTGCATGTGAGAGAGAGGAGATGCTGCTTTGATCCAGCTGTGCACCAGAAGAAAGAAGCCTGCTTCCCTCCTGTTTTATCTGGCAGCACTGACCAAACAACAGAGGAATAACCCTCCTGCTGACACTGCAGTCAGATGTGCCAAAGAGGAAACAACCATCAATTTACAGTTTTATCCAAGAACACTCCATGAGATCAGTGCCAAAAAGTCAGGAAGAGGCACAATCTGGCTGGCATTAAGTAAGCTCCTGATCACATACATCTCACTCAGCTTGATAAGATCTTGGCCACAAAGTAGCCTGAGGTCTGGTTTGGGTTTTCTGGGGTTAGCTTTGTATACGCGGGACAGAAAATGTGTCTGTGTATCTGTGTGTTAGCACTGTGACAGACGGCCGACCTGTCCAGCCCTCTGTAAGTATAATGGGATGCTGGGGTTTAGAAAATGCACGAATGGATAGTTTATTCATGGCAAAGGTGAGCTCATATTAAATCAGCTTTGCCATACTGAAACTGGAAGTTGTGGGTGCATGCATGCAAAAACATACATCACTGTTCAGTTATGCTGCTGTAGGATTAGACTGTCGGGGGACATGCAATGATACACCGAGCTCCTCTGTTCTTCTCTCCCTCTCCACCTGCACACTTTCATGTCCTACCAAGGTATGTTACTAACTTTACTTCTTCTCCAGGGTCTTTATACTTTCTCATCTCGTGGGTTCCCATGGATAGTGGTTGAACCTGGATTGTGAAATATCTCCTGCCTGACATCCACTGCAACTGCTACTACTATTCGCCATACTTCCTTTATTATTACATCCATAGTGCTGTATTACAGACATATGCTATCTGTTACCAACATGAACAAATATCCCATATATAAATATATCATGTATATACTATGCTATATATACTACACAAAGTTAAGAGTATGTTCTGTGCCAGCTCTATGTGGAAAGTGTGCTGAGGCGTGATTTGGCGCTATATAAATAAAAACTGGACTGAATTAAATTGAATTGTTTGGCTGTAATGTTGCAGTATTCAATCACGACAGTCAACCGAATTGAAGTGTGAAGCTATCTCGTGAAGAATCAGGCTGTTCTGACATTTGCATACTCAGGATTGAGGGAGTCACAGTTTGATCACAGCTAACACTTCCAAATGTCAAAACACCAAGAACACGACACAATGCCTAAATTACTATGAGCACACACACAAAAGGATCCACTGATTTTGTCAGCAAAATAAACACACACACACTTTAATCTAAAAATCCTAAATGGCCCATCAGCACATTTCTAAAAGTCACACAGACCTGAATGCTTTCCATGAATGGTTGCTCAATAAATCTCTCAGTCACACGCACACACACGTACACAATCGCTCCCTTATCTCCGAGTGTGTGTGCGTGATGTAAGAAAGGAAATGGAATCCGCTGAGGAGGCCACGTATGCCATCTGGGAATCACAGGATGCCGAGCTCACAGACCAGACAAATTTAGTTTGGGATAACATTTATACATCTAATGAACACTGGGACCGTACTACGAATTCCTTTATGTCTTATAACAGTGAATGTCCAGTTTCTGTTGGCCTCATTTGGTGATTCATTCACTCGGTACAGCCTTTCTCAGTACCAACCTATCGTATAGAGAACCCCAGTGTCAATCCCAGTGGCAAGCAAACATGTTACAAAATGTAATTTAACTGTGTATTAACTAATGACTACACGGATGTGTGGTATCGGCGCGACAGAAGAGAAGAGAGGCTGGGTGGAAAGTGGAGGGAAGGTTCAGGGGCCGAGACAGAATGAAGAGACAGGTTTACATTAACACAAGGGGTGGTCTTACGCAAGACCCCCACACACCGAGACAGCTAGAGAAACAAAGCAAGCCAGAGAGAGAGCCAGGGTCTGGAACATGTGTGCATACAAGTGTATGTGTGTGTGTGTACAGTATACACATCGTGACATGGCATAGCTTATTAAAAAGGCATTGGAATCATTTCATAAAATAATGAATCAATGTGAAAAGGTATCGTCATTTGCTAATAAGCGTCTAACTTTCTTCCTGAAAAGAATAATGTGAAGTGTTAATGTGGGGTCAGAGTTGAGTTTACTTAGTTGCACTGAGTTTATGAGAGTTGTTCAATTTTAAGGGGATTTGCTGCAAAAATCTTAGCTGGAAAACTAATAGATGAACCAATGTTATGATTTTCAGTGTTCAGTAGACCTGCTGTGCACTCAATCAAAAGCTCTGCATGGAATTGCATGGACTGTATCATCAGTGTATCGCGTAGTCCTTTCCAGGAAGAAACCTGACAATCAATTCCATTTCAGGAAAAGTTTTTGCAAACAGAGGCATTATTGTTATGCAAGACATTTCAAATACATCTAAAAACCTACAGACAACAATAAAATGAATGCATGGAAGATGAGCATGCATCTTATTTCATAGACCTGCAGTTGACCAATTCTTGCCAATCATTTCAATATCATTTTCATATCATATCAAGCCTGTCATCCCTGTTCACCATCTGTTCACGCTCAAATGATTGTAGTGTCAGCTGCTCTTCTCCATTCTGTTCTACTTTTAACTACAAGGGGGAAATAAAGCAACATGAAAAAGGTGTGCATATACTGCCGGCCTCAATTCAAACTTCACCAAAAAGTTCGTAAAGTGCACAAAGACAGCTGTTACAATTTTGCACCATTTTTGTAGTCACAAAGTTTAAACTGACTACACTCCCTCGACTATTTGATGCAAATAGTTTCACAAGTGTGGAAACAAAATGTGTGAAAATGGAGCCTTGTTCTGAGGTGTTCTAAAGTGTTTCATTGCTCTCATGTCCAAAGTAAACCGCAGGATGCATTCACTGTGAAACCTTTAGTTATGCTTGTTTCACACACAGTTCAGCCTTAATCTCCCTCTCCGGCCAAAGTCTCTCTTACAGAGCCACCCTGCTCGGAGAGCTTCATCTGCCTACTACACAGTAACATATGCACACACACAGTGGACACACACACTGTGGAATTGTGTGGAATTGTGTGTAATTCCCACAAGCCCCATACCAAAGCAATAGTATATTGAGCATGGTCGTCCTTCCTTCCTGCTGCAAGACATATCGTCCATGATAGACCGGTGACTTTGGCTTCAGCTGTTCTGATTTTTCCACTTGTATGCAACGGGCAATCCATCCAACAAATGGAAGGAAGCACACCCCATGTGAACGAGTGCATGTGTGTGTGCGACTTTGTGGGGGCGGGAATGATGGATCCCAAGAAAGTGCGGGACTGCTGACATGGCAGATGGGAATGTTTTCATTTGGTTACAAGGGATTCCACAGAGATCTGAGGAAGGATGCAGGCTGAATAATGTAAGGACGAGGAATGCGAAGAGGGAACCCATCAGGTTTTAAGAGAGCAATCAGAGTTTCTGTCTCTCCCCATGTCTTTACAGGAGATTGGCTTGTCAATCACACTTGTGGTTTCAGCACTGCAGGGGTGTTTGGATTCAGTGAGGATCGGGGCTGGTGGGCTGCCAAACACGCAGTGAGCCTGTGTCAACAACCTGTGATGGAACAATCCCTCATATATATCCTCATATATATACTGAAGCTTAAGATTAGGAAGGTAAAACAATTATTAAAAAAAAAAAAAAAAGCTCAAACAAATGGATGTTTGCGAAACACGCCGGAAGTTAAAGACAGTGGTCCAAAATTCTGCGGCAGACCTGTTTAGCTTCCTCCACACAGCGTCACATACCGCCCTTGGCGACAGGAACGTGGGTGGAGGGACTGAAAAAGAGACTGAGAGGGAAGCAGAAGGTACAAGAGTAAACAGGAAGAAGAAACAACTCGCTGAGAATAATAATAGGACTTAAAGGGAAACTACAGTGCACAAAGCAGAGAGAGCAGAAATAAAACAAAGGCAGAGAAAGTTAGGCCAAATCTGAACCAGCTGCTCAACTGGATCCCAGATGTGAGAGAGCTAGCGTCAACACACACATGCACACACACACACACACACACACACACACACACACACACACACACACACACACACACACACACACACACACACACACACACACACACACACCATCTCTCCTCCTAGTTTGCATGGGATGGCAATGAGCCAGAGTGAACCGCATGACTATTTCATTTGTCACCTCAGGGAAGCTGTGTCCGAGCAGCGGCTGCCATTTGACAGGACAGCTGTCCTCTTCCTCTATTGCACTCTGTCCTCTTTCTTTTGTGGCTGTTTTCTGAGATGTTTATCAGCGATGTGTGCGTTTTCATTCATGCTCTGCTGCCAGGATTTCTATCCAGTCCACTATATGACTCATGACGCATTCAGTGTATTAATGCCCGAAATGTCAGGCAGGTTACCATGACAACAACGCGCTACAGTAATGATGGAGACTGTTACTCCTTCCTCGCTCTGTCCTCAGTCTACACCCTCCTCTGAGTCAATCCATCCAATCAATCCACCCGTCGGTCTCTATGCTCCTTCTCTCTGTCTGTCCATCAATTATATCCCCTATCCTGTCAGCCATTATATCATCCCTTCAGCCAAACCAATTTCTCTTCCTGCATCCTTCTAACGACATCTAGTCAGAAAACAGACAGACAGACAGACTCAGGTAATCTAGTGAAACCCAATCCACCTCCTAGCTGCAGTCCTGACATTGATTCATATCCATCCCACAACCGCATTACCAATAATGGGCGGAAGAGGAAGAGAGAGAGGAGGAGGAGGATGAGGAGGAGTAGGAGGTGAAGGTAAGAGGGTGAGAACAGGACAGAACACCTGTAGGATAGATGCCAAGAGCGACGGCAACTGCCGCAGTGAAAGAGAGAATAAGTGAGGGTAAGCGTGAGGGGGATGACAGATGTTGACAAAAGACATCTCACTCTTTATCTTCTCCTGTCTTTTCTCTGCCAGTTGGTGAAACCAGTGGAGTCGTTTTTGAAGGTGAGCAGGGCCTGGCGACACCACATAATTCCCATATTGTGTGCGGATGACAAACATCCACTTGTGGCTAAGTGTCTCTTTTTAAAGGAGCTCAACTGTTAGTCATACCAACGTCAGAGGAAGGGATTTCTTTGACCAACTATGATCCTGCCTGATAAACAGACAAACAACTGAGGAATGTGTGTGTGCGAGTGTGTGCACGCACGTGTGTGTGTCTGATGGATAGACAGTCCTGTGGAACTGGCTTGTCCCGATACATTTCTAAGTTTTGACATGAGTCACAGGACGTAAACATTGAGGGCTGCAGTTGATATTTAGTTTAGTTTGGAATGGTCCAGCCTGACCAAGAAATGCTGCAGAATGAGAAATTATTTACTGATCCTTCGACCCTGCTGTTTAAAGAATTGCAAAATTGTGTATGAAAAATCCCAAACAAACAAAAAGCCACCATGAAGTTGAAAGTTCTGTTCCTGCAGACAAAGGCCAAACTGTTTGGAGACCTGTTTTTTATGCATCAAGCAGTTTGGACTCTGCTGTGTGAGACACCACTGGCTGATTGACCCTTTCACCCTGCAGAACAGGACCATGTAAATGGCTATGTCACACTGTAGTACCATACCTACCATGCTGCATACCTCTCTTTAATGTGTGTACGGTATGTGCAAACACACACATGCTGCTATATGTTTAACAGCGTTATGCATATGTACTGATGTCTTGAGAGGGTTTATCAATTCATGCCTAAATGTGTCGCTGCTAGCTCTGAAGTCTGGCCACATTCCACATATTACACGCCGGCTGGTCCTGTTTGTTTCCCTCAGTGAGGTTTAACGACTTCCTGGGGAGGTAACTCTCCACGGCAAGTTTTGGGGTTCATGGTTCAGACGTGGCTTCCACTTTGAGTCCTTAAAGTCTGAGCGTCTAAACCAAAGGTCAGCGTGTGAGCGTTTGTCAGTCAGTCACTGGGACAAAACATATAACTGCCATAGCAAGCATAAACAACAAACAGGATTTGGGAGCCGGAAAAGGCTTCAAATCTGCAGTTTAGTGAAGACAAAAGAAGTGTTTAAACTGGGCAGGAGACCTGAGCATAGACAAACGTTTCTCACTGAGAAAATACTGTTTAGTGCCAAGATGAAGAAAGCAGGCCAGGAACAAGATGCAGGCAATTGACTTAATAGTTCTGATTCGAGTTTCAACAGGCCTTGGCAGGATTTTAACAAACTCCCCGTCAAATCCTGATCTCAGCGGGGATGAAAGATGGCAGTGAGAGCTGTGAGAAGGTTCAATTTGTGCCACATTTTTCACTCATGTAACCCCTGACAGGAGTCCAATTTGTTCTGAGCCTCGATGGCTAAAGTTAGGACCACTACATACAAACCTAACTGAGCCCGCAGTAGAGTTGTTTTCCACTGTTTCATATGCAGCCTTCTCAAAATAATGCCAACAATCCTTTGACATCATCTGATGTGCCTGATCTGAGCTAGAATGACTGGCGAGCAATGTGAGGCATGAATCCTGAAGCAGCGTTGACAACACAGGACAGTCACATGTTTTCCAACCAATACACTGCGTGGGAGCCAACATGCTAGCCGAGTACTAACATTAGAGGCTCTGTCTTGCTCTTTATTTATCTATTTATGTAATGATTACATTTTTTATTTACGATACTGTCTGTATTACAGTGGCTATCTCTACCACACAATACCATGTTTCATACATGGACCAACTGGTCACAATGCTGACTTTCTCCTGGCACATTCTTTTACCTATATATCATGTACGTATAGTCGTAATGTCCATATTTAAGAGCCTTTTAGATGGCTTTTAAATTAAAATGGTTCCATTGGACAGTGTTCAACCATCCGATAGAGTTGGTGCTGTTTAGCTTAACCAGCTGTAGCTAGCTGTTGCAATCTGCAAGCAGGTCAGTTGTCAGCATCAAAGCCTTAAATGCACATTTGTACATATCAAATCCAAGAGAAACACACTTGCTGCCTTCCATTTTAATCTTGAAAAACTAGAGCAAATGTTAAACTGCACTGAGGTTCAAGAATCATCCTGTGAGGCATCACTTGCTCCATGGGCTAGATGGGTTGAAGGTCAGATTGATGTCATGGATAAAACCGTTAAGCCATGGCGAATGGCACCTGAGCTGACAAATTATGAATATTCCCAATAAGCACAGAAATCCTCTGTGCAACAGACTGAATGCTGGCCAGTCCTTTGAACTGCAATCAGACAGAGACTGTGCCAACTCTACTTTATCCTACACACTACTGCTGAATGGGAAGGGGAACTGTATTGAGGTTCTCAGGATAAGAGGCTGATAGTGTGTGAGCTATAATAGGGTGTGTAGGCTATCCAGTTGATTTAATCAGAGTGTGTGGTTACTGATAATCCTATTTCATATATAGGGCCCACACTAAGTCCCCCGGCAACACGTGCAGCAGAGCAGCAGAAAATCTGCTGCACCGTGGATTCAGTGGAAGTGTGCACGTGCTGGACTGATGCTCTCATGAACATGTCGAACTACTGTATGCCTGACAAGCAGGCCGAGGCAGGAGGATGAAAATATGATCAGCCTTCATGCTGGCCGGCAGGCACACACATATATGCATGCACGTGTAACAGAAGTGCAGACCAGATAAGGACGGTGAAAAACCACATATAGGCTCCAATTACTCCATCATAACCGTCACCACTTGCTAAAGATTTGGCCGGCACACATGAATTTAAGAGTAAAATCAGTCTGACGGAGCATCACTGGCATATACAGTGAAAGTTTAAAAAAGGCTCCAAAACATAAATTTAGCATTTTCTAAAGTCTGAAAAACACTGTGGAAACTGTGCTGTAAAATACTGTTCCATAATTTCCTGACAATTTCTATTTAAATTTACTGAGTGTATCATCTCCAACCTCCAAAAACAAGGAACAATAGCAGCACTGGTAACAAAAATAGCCTAGATTTTTTTTAAAGGCGCAGTTGTTGAAAATTAGAAGTGGGTGGATGGTTTCTGATGAAAGAGAAATCCCTGTTAAGCCTCCTTGATGTGCGTTAGACATAATTCGGTCAATCATCAGTGACAGGAGCACCGCGGTGACACACCTGCTCTGACGCAATGCTTAACATTCAGGCAGAGCGCGGAGATGTTCCTCTTAAGTCTACACGAGGGTTATGATTATTCCTCGGACATGAGAATTGGGCTTCTGTATGAATGATCAGTCTGGATTAAGCCATCAGATCCTGTTTACTGGTAAACACTTAATCTCATGCTCCACATTTGTAAGCAGAGAAGCAATCGCAATCCTTGCACTGCACAACGTTTGCAAGCAAACAGAAAGCGCGCAAGATGCTGTGTGGGCAAATATGCGGCTTGCAAGCTTCCTGAATTTTTTTTCCAGATTTTTAAACAGCTACTGAGTCCAGCCATTTTTTTAAAAAATCTTTTCTCATTTGAACCACTTTGGGTCATATGGCTCTAATTTACTGAAGTAGCGTGGTCGTTTTATCATCGAGGGGCATCAATTCAACACACACATGCTTGCAAAACCAACAAGGGTGGAGCTGCCCTCTTTGTTCAGCTGGTCCACTGTCTTTCAACTGTGAATGATCAGAGAAAGAGCACCACAAAGTTTTACATTAGAACAGCAGACAACCCACAGATGCTTGAGTGCCAGTGGAACCAAATCTGGCATCAACCTGTCCTCCTGCCCACCATCACCACATCTCCACCGCCACAGCTACTTTGAAGTAACCACAATTTTTCATGCTATTGACATGAGAGACGTGTTTCCTGCAGTTCACAATTGGAGCGTTCCACCGAGGCCTCTACCTTTACACACGCACAGTGAACTAAAATATTTATGGGAACTGATGGGGAGGATGTCAGATGTTTTTATGAGCCTCGATGCTCTGCATTGTCTTTGTGTGACACAGGTTACAAGGGTTTAAAAGGTCAATTGGTGGTTAAATGGTTGCTTCCCTCAGGGGGGAGGAAGACCGTAACTGGTCTCATCACCAACATCATTAGGAGTTTGTTAAAACCCATCTGCCATATCACTGTCTAACCTTTCAGAGCTGTTAGCCAATAATAAGACTGAGTTATTAGCAGGTAATTAAAACTACTGCATGTGCCATGTGAATTACTAAGTACTGAATATTTGATGTTGAAATTTATAGAACTGAAATTTTCAGTAGTCGATTTCAAATGATATATCGATTTTTAATATTCAAAATCTATTTTCAGAGTGCTAAAAAAAATAAAGACCACACTGTCTGATGTGTTCAGTTATATTCGGTATTTCACACCACATACACTGCTTATGCATGTCACAATGGCAAAATGAATATAGCTTAAAGTGAAATAATAATTCTTTACATTTGCAGTTTTATCCAGATTAAAAGACTCTGACCACAAACTTCTGCTGATGCATTAGAGCCACCATAGATATGAAACAGACATAAATACATCCTCCCATGTGTGGGACTAAGTCAAGCATGAATAAATTGTTTGACCTTCCTATAGCTTCAATGGAAAACCTATTGCTCTGAGTGGAAAATCCCTCAAGATGAGGGCCAAATGCAAGAGATTTGCTTGCTGTTTTCTGGTGTTTGCCAGTAAACACTGATGGAAGTTCTGGGACTGAGCGGTTTAGCGAAAAAGACAGAGTTCTCAAGCAGTGCAATTTTGTTCAAGTCGTCTTTAGCATAACAAAGAACAGGACTGATAAAAGCTTTAAACTGGATGGGGAACCTCCATATATGGAGGGTAAGAGGATAGGGATTCTAGGCCAGCACGCCATTTTATTTTCTGTCAGAGCACATCTCCTGCGTACGTGGATGCATTAGCGAGAGTGGTTGGGAATGAGTGTCTTGACATTAGCAACTTAATGTGAGTGGTCTGGAATCTTTCTAAACGTTTTGCCAAAGACTTGATGCTGCAGAGAGGATCTATTTCTGGTCAAGTTCAGAGGGTCACTGGGCTCTGGAAGAGGTTTTCTCCAAAATAAGTGAAAGACAAGCAGACAAGGACATTGGGTGTATTGCTGAAAGCTGGCACTTCATACTTCCACAGCTTCGGTCTGGGACACTTTCCAGGCATCACTGCATTAGCAAACACGCAGTACATCACTGTCAGCCCACTCTGGCAACAGGTTATCTTATTCAGCGCTTTAATGCATTTTATTTTCTACTGTAAAATCATCTGCACTGTTTCAAGGTCAACATGCACTGTTCCATTTATTCTGTCACACAAACGGGCTCTCTCTGCTGGCACGCACCGCTAACAGCTGTGAGTGTCTCTGTGTCGAACGTGACGAATACGCGTCTCTCCCCGCATCCTTGACCCAGGCAGAGGGAGAGGTAGTTGCCGAAGCGACTGATCACCCTTGGCATCAGCGGTGCTGCTTTCCTTCCTCCTGCTAGAGGAAGCAGCGTGGTGCATATTTACATATTTCACAGGCTGCTGACCAGTAAGAATTCATTATCTCAGATAAGAAAAATGATGGCCTGTGTAAAAGGGGAATTATAGGTGATGATGACGCAGGTAAGGAATAAAAATGCAACTAGTGAAGAGAAACCAGGGCACCAGACAAATACCTAGAGCATCAAAAAGCACTTTAATCGGCCTATAAACGCTTTTAAAATAATGTATGAAATTACATGCAAGAGGGGCCAAAAGCCTCTTTTTACATAGCGCTTTAAAATCTTTTTCCAATCCGGTTCACTAATGACTTAAAGAAACTTAACACTTCCCTTTATCGAAGAATATACTATAATGCAAACTGCCTCTCTTTTCCATAGGATTTATTTATTTATTTATTTTTAATTTAAGTTCTTCAAGGCTACAGGTTGCATTAACTTAATTATAATGGGACTTAACATAGCCTACTGGGACTGCAAAAGCAGCACAGGCAGTAACATCTCATATTCATAAAGGTGCTGAGGAAGGCAATGAAAAATCATCACTTAGCTACAGTCAACATAATAAGACATATGTAGCTTGTTAATCTTTCCCACAGAATGTGGGGTTTAAAAGCTGACGCTCACAAACAGGTTGTGACCTCCAATCCGCACGTAACCTCACCTGACAAGGAGCAAGAAAATGCAGCAGATAACAGGTGAGAAAAAGAGCCCAAGAACACAAGAAGTTACCGACAAAAAGAAACTTCTGAACCGCCGACGATGCTGCTGAGATGAACGTATACTTAAACATACGTGTGATTTCCAAAGTTGGGAAATTCATCTCTGCTGGTGATTACTGATAAGAAGCTTTGTGGCCACTGCTTTTGGTTTGGCTGAGTATTTTTTGCATGGGTCTGTCAATCAAAACAATGAAAAGAAAAAAACAAGTAGTTTTATGATGCCGTGAAGCAGCGTGGGATCATGGGAGTCTTCATTGTTAAACAACCAGCACTGCCGATGAAAACCTGATGTCTGATGTGACCCTGGCGGCGATGATCACTGAGGAGGTAATGTATTAAAGTTTTATTCATGGTGTGTTCAGTCACATTCACTGACTCGCTTCCTCAACATCTTCAACAAGATTCCAGTTTGTCTGTGTCAATAACACATCATCATATAATATAATAACATCACAATAACACATTTGCATAATGGCAGCTCTGTGTCCACTCTGCATATCCGTGTCCTCCTGTCACTTTCTGAGTCTCGTTGACTAATTCACTCAACCTGTCTGGACAGCCCGATGCCGTTTACTGTCTGTAGTTGGGATAAAGAGATGGAGACAAATGACACAGAGAGGCAGACAGGTGCGGCTGTTTTCTCCAGATCTGTAACCTCCCTGCTGTACACTCACTGATTACCCAGCATTTTCATCTTGTTTTGAGTTCACACATGACACAAATGGATTAATGCAGTGCAGACACGCCTGCAGTAAGCTAAGATAGCATCACAAAGCAAAGGTTACCACACGGGAGTCTGGCACCTCACCAGCTCCACCAAAAACCACAGTTATTTACAACAACTACACTTTAATCTTATAAATCAATCACCCTGCTAATTATTTTACTGCTCGTGTATGAAAACAGAAAGTAGTTGAGTGGACAGAAAACAAGCGTCTCAGACTGCCTGCGGAGCCGCAAACAGTCGACAGGTAACCTTGGGACAAAACCTGCTTTAGTCACAGTGAAACTCATCTCTGTTTGGGAAATTCAAAGTGATGATGGTGTCTCTGCATAGCACCCACTCTCCTCTTCCATTCTTACATTTCCTGTCCTCTTTTCTCCGACCGCTCGTTTGTCTCACTTACAGCAGTTGTTGCTAGGCAACAGCTCACACCCACATATGTATATTAATACTTGCATCATAATAATACAGTCAATGAAAAGGCTAAATTAAGGCTGTAAAGGATTGTATAATACTTCCCTTTAGAACCGCTCAGTCTGAATCTATAAGGTCATTTAAAACGGTTAAATGGTAATGTGTTACACAATCACAGCAGTGTGTGTGTGTGTGTGTGTGTGTGTGTGTGTGTGTGTGTGTGTGTGTGTGTGTGTGTGTGTGTGTGTGTGTGTGTGTGCAGTGCTCTACGCCAGCCACTGCTTATTGAAACATCATGTTCAAATCAGTTGGTTTCAGTTTATAAGAATGACCTTGTTGAAAACTTGTCCGACCACAGTTCTGTTCTGCTATCAAAATGAAACCACAAGCGTGATAACGTCTATGAACTGTCAGCGTAGACCAGCCAAACACTGACCCAGAGCAAAATGCCTCCATGGACTCAGATGACAACCATTCAGTCCCAGTAACTACTGTATGGCAGGTGCACAGGCTTCATCTCAGGTTTGGTTTAGAGTGAATAAACGCAGCAGGTGACTGCTGAACAAAAGGCAGGGAAGAGAAGAAACAAAGAGTTCAGCGTACAGTATGATTGAGGAGGAGACCGAACAAAAAGATGAGTGTTACAGATACTCGTGCATACCTTAGAAATTCATCCAATCATGCGTACACGCATGCAGGACTGGTACAAGTTAAGACTTGAAGTGATAGGGTGTGTGTGAGCTGTTTTATCACCGTGTGTGGGAAGACAGACAGAACCGGCTGTCTTCTGTTTCTCCAGAATGACACAACAAGGAAGAGAAAGAAAACTGGGACACCAGTCACCCCAATATGATGGAAAGTCCTGCGATGACTGTCTTTACAACACTGATAATAGAGCTGATGCAGTTGGTTTATACACGGCAAACTATGTGGCTGTTAAACTTTGAAAATGGTTGCAAAATAATGAACATTCATTGTTTTGAGGGCAGTTTTACAAATTGAAAGCGACTCAGCTTTATGTGCATAAAAGATGCACCAACCATCATTATAATTACATGTTTTTGTCACTGTCATCACGCTCCGGGTATTATGCAATGTTACTTTTTCCCAACTGCATGTAATTTCAAGGAAACATCAGCTTCCTCTGTCAGTGATGGAATTTTCCAAATAGCAATCTTCATACGACCATGGGAAAGTGAACCAGGCATAAAAAAGGGGAAACATGTGAATGCGTGTTGCTTCTCTGCCTCTTCCTGTGACCTTCTGTCCCGGCCATCCATCACTGAGGTGGGACTGAAGCAGCACACTGAACGTCTGTCTTCCTCAGTCTCTTCCTTTCCCTCCACTGTCTGCTTGCTCGCTCAAATCACAAACTATCTGTTAGTCGCCCAGTGTTCAACCAACAAGATAAGTTGTGTCGGAGAGAGAGGAAGAGGGAGAGGGAAACAACAAAATGACAAACACAGAGAAAAGAGAACAAACAGGCAACAGACGGTGATGTGGAGAAACAGCAGAGGAGACAGAAATACAGAGAGATACGGGACAAAATACTTGTGTACAAACAGAATAAACTAACATCCTGCTCCTTCTCAGTAAAACTCTGAATAAGTGTGACTCCCAGCCCATCGCCTTGGCGTAATTATATCAGGGCATCCCTGGCCTACATGCTGTTAGAATCTCCTCTGCGAGTTTCCCAATGGCCGGCGCAGGAGTGCAGCCAGATCAGCACGTGGACTGAGTATGGCTACAACCCTCCACTGGGCAGGCAAGGGGCCAAACAGCTGGATCTGTGCCCAGGATATGAGCTTGGTCCCTGCAGAGAGAGGGTGTACTCCTCTCCCTGCTGCCTCTTTGCCAGCCAGGCCAAAGCTGCTGCTGCTGCTGCTGCTGCTGCTGCTGCTGCTGCTGCTGCAAGGGCATCTCCTCTCCAGTCTACTACAGATCCACACTGGGTGACTGCAGCACCGCCTCTATAAGCAAATGAAAAGGCTGCACCCAACCTGTATGCCATGCTGCAACACTCACTCACACTCACAGGAGGATCTTCTTATACTCTCACTTGTTGTCAGGCCACGTTAAAGGATTGCTCCTGCCTTTTTTTTTTTTTTATCAGGGGCTGATTGAACGCATGACACCAGGACTGAAAAATCACTCAGAATTTTTACACTCAAGCAAAATGGACCCTGCGTGGCAATGAGTGTCCCTCCTCTCATATGCACTGAGCTAACGTCACAACCCAGATTCAAAATTCAGACATAGGAGACACAAATGCCTTCCTGCAAATGTATCACAAATAAGTTAGAATCACCAACCAAATATGACATTAAAAAAAATCCAAGGAATGATGATTGAAGATTGAATCAAAAATGCAAAAAAAAGAAAAGAAAAACGCCATCCTGCTGTTGAACACATGAGCGAATCAGATATTAAACACCGCATCTCGTATCATTTACCCTGTTGATGCCGCCACACATTCTGCATGCGCGGAACGTTCAGTCCCGGTCTAAAAAAAATCATGCGTAAAAGAAGGTGTGCCATTTTTTGCGCACCGCTGTGGTGTGCCGACGAGGAGCAGCCTTACCTGAATCGGGGTGAATCTTTTATACATTCTTCAAAGTCCACCGTCATTTTTGCGTTTTCTCGTGTATTCCCACTTCAGTCTGATAATGTCATTGCCCGCGGCGGGGTGTCGCTTGAACCGTGCGGATGGTGACTGGTGTCCCCTGACGCGCAGCAGTCTGTCACCCCTCTCCCGGTGGCACCGTGACACAAAATGCGAGCTCGGTGCGCGGCAGGCGGATTACTACTACACTGCTGCCGCTGCCGACACAGACGAGAGGCGTAGCTGCACCGTGGAGACTGAAAGAGGAGAGGACAGCGCCGACTAGCTACAACCCGCCGCAACGCCTCCGGAGATCAGGAGGACTCATGAGAGGATGAGAGTGAAATGAGACACAGTAAGCTCTAAAGGAGCAAGCCTGGCTGATGTATATCCAATCAACATCATCCCCAATCTTAGTAATACCGACGTCTATGTACGTACTTAAGGAATAGTCCATAGAATTAATTATAAGGCAAACGAGGGGAAGATGAGAGTTACATTTTAATGTTTATTTCTGAATCCACTCTGCTCAAACTTGGATGCAATCAAACACTAATAGAATAAAAGGTCGTAGATTAAATACTGTCACCTCCCACTGGCGGCTACTGTCTCCATCATTTTGGTCATGTTAGTAGAAAATAGGCCAAATAAACCCACATCTAAAACATTTGCTAGCTTCAACAAAGTCGAGCATCTGACGCTCGAAGACAAAATTTGACATTATTGATTTGACATTTAATACCTGACGTTTATTAGCTTTGTCTGAAAAAGGAGAAAGTCTGTTTAATTATCCGTATAATTTTGTTAATAGAGTAGGTTTAATGTCAGAGGTCTGTTTTTCTTCTTCTTTGTTTTTTCTTTATTTCATGTTGTCCACATCCTGTTACAGTGATCTTGCTCGTGTCTTTATCCCGCTCGCAGCTTACGCATCTCCTCTAAATCAAAGTCTCTGGTCTCAGTGATTTGTGGGCAGCTGGCTGCGGCTTGTCGGAGTGCTACCCCCACCTCCTGTGGGTTGACGTCATCAAAAAGGGACCGACAGGACGACAACCTCAGATAAGTCTTCTAGGGGATACCAAGAAGGAAACATTACGCCTGAAACAATACATTCATGTCAACACACGTAGTACTTTTGACAATTTATGTCACGTGCATGAATGTGGCCATACAGGAAGCATGATGTACAGGCAGCGCGCGGACAAACCTGTGGACAAAGATGGGCAGAGGCGTCATGTCCACGTGCGTTTGAGCTTGTGTGACTTGCTGAATGTGACTGTGTCAGAGTGATTTTATGTTTGCTCTGTTATCGAGTTAATATTAAGAACAGATACTGACTAGAGTGACACACTAATCCGCTCTGTTCATCTATCATCCGAGACGCTGCAAACAGCCGTCTGAAATGTTCTTCCGGACTACAAATTAAACTACGAGCCTACTCGGAAATGTACGCGTTGGCGCTCACGTCGCTGTGTTGTCTCTGCTGCTGTCTGTCGCGTCTCTTCAGTCTGTAAACACATGAGTGCTTCACCAGAGGTTTGTATAAGTCGTCCTTCACTGAGTGACAGCCCTCCATCTCAAAGCCTGAACCTGCACCTACACGCGACACTTATGTCAGAGTTGTAGCCGGAAAAGGCTTTTTTGATGTGACGTTTCACTTTTGCTAACGCGGACGATATGATGAAGAAGTGTCATAAGCGCTTGGAGGGACCATGACCAACCGGGCACGTTATCTCATCTTCTTCCAATACATTGGCACAAATTACTGGTAGGTTATACTGCAGGATAACTGGTTACTGTCACTGGTGTTACTGGTTTATTATTTGATTGTCATTATCTCTGCAGCGGTGCAGTGAAAGTGCCTCCACGTCAGCTGAAAGGGAAAGGAGTGCAGGATCATTTGGAGGTAACTTTCACTGAAAATGATGCAGTTGTCTGTATCAATTAATCAGTTAGTGGTTTGGTGTATAAAATGTCGATCAGTGTTTCACAAATACCAAGATGACACCCTCAAATGTCTCGTTTTGTCCACAACCCAAAGATATTCAGTTTACTGATATAGAGGAGTGAAGAAACCAGAAGAAATGCCCATTAAGGAAGCTGGAATCAGAGAATTTTGACTGTTTTTTCTTAAAAAATTACTTAAACTGATTAATCAATTAGCAAAATTTAACTGAATAGTTGACAGTTCATTGATTTAGCCCTGTTCATGATGAGTTCCTGAATACCATTCATCATACAGATAATGATGCATTAGAAGAAGAAGAAGACAGACATACTTTTATTGATCACTGCACACACATGCTACAGGAGGAGACTGCACACATGACATGCCTACTGAAATTATTTTCTCCGCATTTGACCCATCCTGGTTAATCCTTCCTCCATGGCAGACCGGGAGCGGTGGGCTGCCAGCTGACACCTGGGGACCCATTTCCTTTTTGTCACCATTGGTGGTCAGGTGTTGATCTTCTTGCATGTTTTTAGTGGGTTTTTTTTATGGAGTATGCCCCAGGTGAACACGGGGAGAACATGCAAACTCCACACAGACACCCCCCCCCCCCCCCCCCTTAAAGGGCAGCAGACACAGAAGGCATGGTGGAAGGAATGCCCACAGCGCCCCAGGCGGGAATCGAACCCGGGACCCTCTAGCTTTGAGGTGACAGTGTTACCACTGGTCAACAGTGCCACCAAAGTTTAGTTAAGGTTGGGCAGCAGCATCCATGTCTAATGTGATGTGATGTGAACTAACCAACAGTGCTGTGATAAAGCCGACCTTCCTGAGAGTTCTCGTGTTCAGTTTTCTGCTGAGGTGTTGATCATTTGATCGTTTGGAGGCTTCAGCTTTTGGTGCTGCTGAATTGTTTGGATATTTTTCTGTTTCTCAGTGGTGACAGCAGATTGCATGTTGGTGATCCTGTGAAATGAAGCACTGTGTAACCAAATGGTTTTGACGGAGGCGTGAAAGGATGCAACAAGTGTCAGATAGAAGTGTGCTCAGCGAGCACCAGCTTTAACAGCAGGACAACTCCTCAGATACAGTGCCAAAATACTCAAGCTCAGCCCTGGGGTTCAGGCAGGGGTTACACTGTCGACCTTGAGGACCTTTGCTGCATGTCATCACTCTCTCCCCTCATTTCCTGTCAGCTCTCTGCTGTCTATCTAACACTGCATTTCTAATAATGATGATGTGCTCTCTGTGTGCATGCAGGATGCAATAAGGAGGCTGAGGCCAATCAACCCAGTCTCTCTGTCAGTGTCCAGCAGGACAGACACGGGTGTCCACGCCCTCTCTAATTCTGCCCACTTCGACCTCCAACGAAAGAACGATAATCCGCCGTTTACAGAGGACGTTCTTGTTGGGGCCCTTAATTTCCACCTCAGGATGGAGCAGATCAGGTGAGTCAAACTGCAAAAGTTCTGCCACAGAAAGTCCACTGTCAGACAGTTTCTGTGATATTAGTGATTTGAATTATTTGGTTGTCACATCCTCTCACCCTTAAGAATGAAACTGTGATACCAGGAGGGAAGAAATCAAAAACTCCATCATTCAATCCACAATGATTTAAACATCGAACTGGTCTTGGACATGTGACCAGAAATGGACTTTCCTAAAACAGAGAGTTGTTTGTTCCTGTCACACGTAGCTCTTAAAGGTGCACTGTGCAGGACTGTCCTGAATAACAGTGTGTAGACTCGTACTAAAGTAATCTCTCTCAGTCATCACTTATGACCCACTACAGGTGTGTGGTGATGTATTTACCTGCAGAGACTCTGCCCTCTGCTTGCGTTTTCTTCTTCTTTTGCTGTGTTTGGTACATTTCTGAGCTGCAACCTTTGGGCAGTGGAGTAGAGTAGCTTTTAATTCATATATGGGAAAATGCCATTAATACATGTTAACACGTTGTTTGATCAGATATTTACAAAATAGCTTGTCACTCATTTTCCCCACAGGTGATCAGGTTGACCGCTCTTGAGTCGCTGCCTTATGAAGGTGTGTGATGCTTCAGGTGCTCCACTGGGCTGTATGTGCTCTGGTGACTGCGGTCAGGGAGGAGGGCCCCAGTTTGAATGTTGTGTTGACAAATTGAGCTGACAGTTCCTACAGTGTAAACCTTTAGGATGTGGATAAAACATCAACATCACAAATGTGTGTAGATTTATGAAGCTCAGCAGCCGGCAGATAACTTTACACTAAACAAACCCAGAGCATCCTTCAGTCTGCTGTGTTCTCCATAGCTAACATCATGTCAGATGGTGACTATTGTGTGTTTGCCACTCAAAAGGGGAGTAACCATGGTGACTGCCACACATAGTGACATCATGTACCAACCATCTGTCACACACCAAAATCATCCCATTATCAATGTGAATGATTTTGTCGTTTGCCTTCTTTGTGGTGAAGAAACGCACTTACCTGTAGATAAAAGAACGACTGAAAATTGGCACACTGACTCACATCCAATGACAATCCTGCACACAAAAACAGCATCTAGAAATCTATTCGTCGATGTGCTGCCTGAGGACACGCCTTCTGCAATGAATTAGAAACAACAGTAGATCTGTGTGGATGTGTCTGTGTTTAATATGTGCTCCAACAGTTAGCGTATACAGCACAGAGCTTAGGTCACCTGTTGAGCATTTAAAGGAAAAGAGCAGCTCGAGTCGTGTGTGTGCATTTCAAATCCTGGCTTCATCTCCTCTGTCTAAACCCCTCACTACACATCAGTGCATTATTCAAAGCCACAGTGACTTTCTTATGAATCCTTTGGCTCAGAGTGCTGTGATACTTTGTGATATTCAGCAGCTTTTCTGCCTGAGAGGAAAAGACAAGAAGCAAAGAGATGCAAACAGAGCAGGACAAAGGGGAGAGGTAGGGGTGAGGGATGAAGGCGAGAGGGGGTGAGGGAGGAAAAAAGTTGGAGCACCAAACAGATGTTGACGCAGCGTGGGCTAAGACAGAGGAGTGAGAGCGTGAAACAGAACGAGCCATTTGGGAGACGGAGCAGAGAGAGGAGAGGAGGGAGGAAAGGGAAGCTCCCAGCATCCTGCTAATCCCTAAACCTGCAGAGAGAAGGTTGGAAAGGATTATCCCTGCTCTGCCTTTTGGTCTATAGCATCCATTAATACACACACACACACACACACACACACACACACACACACACACACACACACACACACACACACACACGGATACACTAGCTAAATGGAAAATACCGTCTTGATTAGAATGAACCCTGCTGAGAAACATGCTGCACAAACACAAACTTTTTGTTCTGAACGGCGTTATATGTTATGAAGCTGCTTCATGAAGCAGAATTATTTATGGGCTCTGAACTTCCTTATATACACAGAGCCAAAAGCATTCAGCTGCCAGTAATGTTCATACACACTCAGATTGGATAGACGTTTCATTCTCAATCTGTCCTGAAGACACTCTATCAGATCTGGCACCCAAAAAAAACCCCATCTTTTCACATCTTTCTTGGAGGGAAGAAGTAAGCAAAGAGTTTTTGTTACAGCAACAATCAGAATATGGCTCCTGGCGCGTAGCTTTGGTCTGCTGCCTCCTGAGATTGAGTGCCAAATCAAGATTGAAGCATAGACTGCACACTGTAAAAAATATCCCTCCAGTCGGGGTCACTTGCCGTGAAAAGGGGCCTCAATTAGCCTAAAACGAACAACCTTTTTTCCCCACGAGGGGAAACTGCTGAGTAGCAAAGTGGTTCCATGCCAAACAATGCCCCAGTTCCCAAATGAGTGAGGCCGTGCTTTGTACGCTGCTTATGAAAATTTTATGTGTGTGTGCGCGTGTGCACGTGTGTGTGTGTGTGTGTGTGGTTTAGGGGCCAGGCAAAGGTTGTCGCTTCACATTGGAGCAGGCGCTAAAGGCAGATGCAGGGGTTTCCTCTGCCACGTGTCACACCTAATCTCTTCCCCTGGAAACGTAACCTAGTTTCTCAGACTGTGCACTAGCACAGGCACACACATATAGACTGTACATGCACTGCTGTGTACAGACAACAAGATGTATGTGCACATACATGGGATGTTAATAATCGCTCATCATTGCTCCCACTGCTCTGTACACTCATACATACTAACACACACCTACCCCTTGTCACTCCCTGCTCTCTGTAACGCACACGCACACACATGCATGAATGAATGCAGATAAACATTACATGGTGTTGGTGGGGCACATTCAGACGGGCGCAGCTAGCTGCAGCTCTTTGTTCTTTTCAGTTTACAGATGTAAGCATTAAAGATTCCCACCTGTCACTGTATCCTTACTGTACAACGCATCTCTGCCTCATCGGAGAGAGGTATGACTTCTTTTGTCAGCTGTGAGCATGCGAGGAATGACAATGAAACCGGGCATTAAGACACAGGGGTTTTGTGTTGTGTTGCTCAGCTATACTTTGGACCATTTAGAAAGAAATTTGCTGCAGCTGCAACAACCCTGATCTCCTTCTCCCTCATATGGAAGCCCAGACGTTATGTAACCAATATGAACTCGACCTAAGGCTTAAATCTGGATGGTGGACTTTCACGCAGTGTATTCTAGAGCCACAACGATTAGTCGGATAATCAGTTTGTCGATCGAAAGAAAATTAATTGGCAACTATTTGGATCATCGATTGATCACTTCCTCATTTTTCAGGAAAACGTGTCAAACATTTGCAGCCTCTTAAATGGAAGGATTTGCTGCTTTTCTTGCAGTAAATGAGGAGTCTTTAGATTTTGGACTGTTTGTTGGACAAAGGAAGCAAATTAAACTGTGATGAGCATTCTTCACATTTCTTTCTTCTTTAGAAGTCTGTTGTTTTATTACCAGCATTGTTTGGTTCAGCGTTTGAGCAGCCACACTTTGCACAAAGTAGATTCAGTTACATGTGTAGGACTTTGATCAGACTCCAGATTTTCACACACACTCATAAATTGATCCACACTGGTTGATTTAACCATCAGAGGAAATTGTGGCTGACCACATGAGAGTTATCACATGACCTATCCCTGCCTGTGTGCCTTTGTGTGAGCAGACACACAGGAAGTGTCCTGGTAGTTGTACCCTTGATGGAGTCCCATCAAAGAGCTCCATCCTCTTGATTCTGTTGTGATGCTAACTGTGTGAGCATAAGCACTTGGCTCTTTAGGGTTCTTGGCAGCCCGTTTAGGACTCTGACAATGGATGAGCTTTTGTGTAAAAAGCTGCAGCGTTGGCATTTTGGACAATGACTTGTGCACAGTTTTTCTTGCCGGCAGTACAGAATGAGAGCATTAACACCATCTGTGCCTGGAGACTGCTTCAGTCTGAGGAAGAAGTGTAAACAGCCACCACAATGTAAATGTTTGATATCATTTTCTGTGATTTTGGAAGAAATGTCTGCACGTTAATAATCCAGTTTTTCAGGCCTTTCACTCCAGCCGCTCTTTTGTCACTCTGCCAGGGTCACCCGTGCCCACCGCGTGCCTGATGATTTCCACGCCCGTTTCCGTGCCCAGTCTCGGACGTACGTCTACCGGATCGCTCTGGGACTCCCCTGTCGCTTTCTGTTTCCCCTCACAGACAGCAGTCTCTGCTGGAACCTCCACACCGCGTGAGTTACCCCACCTTAATACACCGCCCCTCCCTTCATTCATTCATCTGTCTTTTCATCCTTTCATTTGTGTGCATGATGATTTCCCTCAAGAAATGAAATGAATCCAGCTCAGACTCGAGCCCAATCTAACAAGTAGGTACACACACACACACACACACACACACACACACACACATACACACACACACACACACACACACACACACACACACCCTCGCTCAGCTCACTCGAAGCCTCGCAGAAACAATGGCACATTAAACACATGAATAATCCACATGTGCCACGCAGGAACGGCAAATTAGGGCCAGTCAAACAAAGTCTTTTATCTGAGCTGACGTCCCTAAAACAAACAATGGAAGGGAAGGGAGAGGATGGAGACTGGAGGACGGATGGACGGATGGACAGAGCACAGAAGGAGGGAAAGAAACAGATGAATTGGCGAACGCTTCACAGCTCAGGCGATATTTTTTTTTTAGCTGCGATTGGAAGGAAGGAGCGTGAAGACACATTTCAGAGAGCGAACGTACGAGCGTTTGTCTGCGCTTCACTTTTTGGGGAAAAGTAGGGCAAGATAAGCTGCAGGCTTATACACATGCAGAACAACACCCACGCACATTACCCTGACTGTGTGTGTGTTTTTTCACTCCTCTCTCCCACCCTTCTCCTTCTATCCGCTACACTTTTTCATCTCTCCCTCTTTCTATTTCTCCTTCCCTCTCTTGTTTCTCTCTCTTCGTTACCCCTCCTCTCATTTTCGGCATCCATCTCGTCCTTCCACCCCTGAGCGTCTCTGCCTCAGCAGCCTCTCTCTCTCCAGTCTTTGATCTGCCGCTCCCTCATCATCACCCCCCATCTCTCCCACTGCAAAAAATATTCATCTCCACTTCACTTTAGTGTTGAATTTAGTCTCCAAATCTTGCATTTCTTCGCACAAGTGAAGTCATTTCATTGTCTCTTTAAGTTTTTCAAGAATGTTTTGAAGCCCAGTGATCATAATGACTTTTTGAAATTACTGAATTGCATGATGGAAGCTAACTCTCGACATATGTTTTTTTCCTTTTTACACCCATATCAGGTTTCGAAACATAACAGATATGTAAGCAATTCTTGGAACATTGTCAGCTTTTGAAAACTATAACAAACAACCTGACACATCATCTCAATGAGGGCTGTAACTTACAATTATTTACCTCATGATTTTTTGATGAATCGGTCACAGTCAAAGTCCCTCAAAGCCCAAGGCAATGACCTTGAATTGAAAACACAGTTTATTAAATTGTAAGTTATAAAACGAAGAGAAAAACAGCAAATGATCAGATTTAAGAAAGCTGAATCAGAGAATAGTTGGTATTTTTGCTGGATAATTGACTTTAGCCTTTAATATATGTCAGAATTTTTGCTGATTATTTTTCTCTTGAATAATTGATCAGTTAATCAATTGTCTCAGCTCTGATCTGCACAAATAAAAAGACGAAGTAACAGTAGTTGGATGAAAACACTACAAAACACACTGTGAGCGTGTATTACAGCGGTGCTTTAATAACAATGCCAACACTTGCTGACATGCTGATGGTGACCATGGTGACCGCTCTAGTGTGTTAGCATGTTGTGAACTGGCACTGAACACAAAGTACAGTTGATGCTGATGGGAATGTCATTCGTTTTGTAGGTATTTGATTTGATTTCAGAAATTGAAGTACTAGAAAAATCCCATGAAATTTTCTCCCTTTCATACTAAGTTATGAAGGATAAACTAGACAGACTTGATCTGGGAAGTATCAGTTTTTATATTTGTCCTTCCTGTGCTCAACCACATCTTCATTCATGACTCTCATGTTGAAGATTTTAGTGAGTGGATCACTCGGCACACTCACTGTATCCCTCCCTCCCTCTCGCTCTCTGTCACATCATATTTAAGCAGTGGCAGCAGCATGAGACTGTAGACAATCTGAGCACCGGCCCACGCCCACTCTCTCCCTCAAATCAGTCGACATGCTCTGCTCTCTCACGTGGCATTCTGCTTCAGAAAGTTTCATATTATGTAAGTCAGCCAATAAAGTATTCCAGTTTGAAAGCAGGGACATGGAGACCTGTCATACTTAATGTGTGCACCGCATCCCAGCTGCAAAAGTTCCTCTAAGAAGTCTGCCTCCTCCTGAGGAAAATGTATTTCATGGTCACTTAAAAGAAAACTTAAAAAATGTTTGTTTCAGGGAGCTGGATGTGGGAGCCATGCGCGAGGCGGCCGCCCTGCTGATAGGGCATCACGACTTCAGCAGCTTCAGGGCAGTCAACTCTGACATGCCTTTTAAAAGCCCTGTAAAGACGCTGGATGTGGCCAGCGTACAGCCAGGAGGCTCCTTCGTACAGGCTCACTTCCACAGGTAGGCTAAATGCATTCATGCTAATCACACTGGCTATCAGCAGGCAGCACGGGTTGCCTGCTGCAGCTGTAAACGGTGCTGATGAGAGCCGAGAGAGTGAACCAGAACTGTCGAGTTGCAGACGTAAAACCAAAACAATGAGCGAAAGACACTAAAACACTACATATACAGTAACTAGCATAGGGGAACTGCAGAGTGGGTGATAATGTGTTTCTTTTACACTACACAGAGTCTTTTGTCATTATGAAATATTGATTAGTGCAGCTTTAAGATGAAATACTGAGAATATCTAATAACACTTTGTTTAACATGTGACATTTTTGGAACAACTTGTTATTTGCCTTCTTACAATGAGTTAGACAAGAAAATCAATGCCACTCATGTCTGTATGTTAAATATGGAGCCAGAGCCCGTAGCTTAGCTTAGCTACTGGAAAAGGGGGAAACAGCTAGCCTGGTTCCTGGTAACAAAATACACCTACAAGCACCTCTGAAGCTCACTATTTAACACATTCTGTAGCTGTTTCATAGTTTCCTGTCTTTATGTTAAGCTAAGCTAAGCGTCTGATGGCTGTAGCTTCAGATTAAATGGACAGATATGAGAGCGGTGTTGATTTTTGCATCTCCCTTCTCCAGCATTTATCTGAGTTTGCAGGTGAGAAACCTTTACGAGGTAACTTTCTTGTGGCAGCTGTAGTCACTCGTACTGGTTGGATCGGGTGCCTGCAGGGACATAGTGATCTCTAGGGTGAGATCTAGGGGCGAGCATGAACCTCTGAGCTTGTTGTGTCCCCCAGTAAAGCTTGTTGCTGGCAGGTGAAAAGCACAGAGGCTGTCACAGAGATAGCATGTGGCTTTCTGCAGCCTCCCCTGGCCAGCAGTGGAGTTAGCAGTAACACAGTGACCAGGGAACTGATTATTCCAAACTGGAGAAAAGAACCAAGAAAATAAAGAAATAATGCATGTGCCTTTCCACTCCCCAAAAGACACATCTTATGTTTCTCAATCTTGCATCAACTTATGCTCAAGAAGTTGGCCAAAGTTTTGAATCATTTACAGTCACTCCACTCAGCCAACTGTGCACATACAGCCAAGAACATTTCCCTTCCAGCCTTCAGTCACTCAGTGGGATGTTTGATGTGATATTTAGGTGAATCACAGGTCAAATAGACTCAAAACTAATCTTTTTCAAATGAAATGTTAAAAAAAAAACTGTAGCTGCTGTGAGAACTGAATCATATCCAGCTCAAAACAGCCTGTCGCTCCTTCATTAAAATGCTAAATATCAAAGCAAGAAAATGTGTGTTGTTGTGCTTACTGCTGCATCTTAGATCATACAAGCAGAAGTGTATTTGTTTGTGTTCATTAATGTGCTGTGTGTGTGAGTGTGTGTGATGCAGGTTTATGTACTTTAGACAGTGAAGGGCAACATAATGCGTAGCAGAGATGGAGGTGGGGGTGCTGGGAGAGAGAGGGTGAGGTGGGGCGCCTTTGGGAGATTACACATCCACGGGGGTCACTCTTTATGTCAAATGTCACTTTCATTGGCATTAATTATTTGCAGTGAAAACATGGTGCACAATATGGACATGAGTAAATGTCACAGAATCCCTTAACCCCAACTCATGTGGTGCATTAACAAGCTGTGAGCATCAGATCTGTCACATAGTGTATTTGCACAAAAGTGTCCACAGTTGCATTTTCACCTGCTAACTGAGCTGCGTGTTTATTTTCATCATTATTCTAAGTGACAGTGATAAAACGAGGAGAAACGAGGAGAAACTGAGCTGTGGTCGGACTACATATTGGATCCTGAAACAGGCAGCTGTGGTTTGTGAGACTGTTCTCTGATCTCTGCTCAACATGGAAAACATGGAGTATTTTTCCCCCGGGGAAAGGTTGATGTCGTTGTCGTACATAAGTGAACAGTGCTCCATTCAGAGCTTTGTGTTGGCCATACTGTACATTAACTGTGTGTTCACTTCTGGGTGGGATTTATTGTAAATTTAATCTGCTGCTGACTGGAAAATAACTCAGTGATAAGTGCATGTAAGATTTGGTTGTACTCTAAATATAAGTATTGTATAGTGCAGCATTGTAGGAAATAAGTTATCACCATATTCTGATTCAGATTAAAATATCTCAACAGCTTTTGGACAGATACTCATGAAGTTCTGCACAGACGTTCATGGTTGAATCCTGCAGACTCAAGTGATCCTGTAACTCTTCCTGTTGCACCATCATGAGGTTGATGCTCCAGCCATTGGATGAAATGGCGTGAAATTTGGTACAGACATGCTCAGGATGAATTATCATCACCTTGGTGATCATTTAACTTGTCCTCTAGTACCATCAGAGGGTCAACATTTTCATTGGCCCAGTACAAATGTAATGACATTCCCACCAGCTGCAGCTGCAGTTGTGTTTTGTTTTTGTTTGCTAATTAGCAAACGTTAGCGCACAAACAGGCTGAATTAGACCTGGTCAACATCAGCATTTATTTGTTAGTATTGTCATTGTGAGCATGTTAGCTGTTAGTGTGACTGGAGGCTAATTGTCATGTTGTTTCAGAAATGACTTAAACAATTAATCGATTACCAAAATAGCTAAACAAATTGATACATCAATTAATCCTCTCAGCTTTATTTCAGCCAATTTTTCAGACGAGTAGAAGAGTTTAGTTTTGATGGGAAAAGCAGACATTACGAGACATAAATGCAGGATTATTAGAGTATTAGTCAGTATTAGTGTCATTATCTTTGTCATTAACATGTCAAGCACTGTGTCAAAAGACACTCACAGATGCAACATGAGACACAGCCTCCGTCCGTCCATGTGCAGATACTGTCCCTCACCAGAGCCCACGAGCTAACAGCCCTGGATAAATCTGTCTCTGCGCTCCTTACATGTCAAATGTAATCAGACAGCAAGCGCTGAGTCAAATTTGCATTTGACCCAATTCTTCCCATGTGTATGTTTGCTCAGTTCGCTCTATCCTCCCCAAAATATAAAGTCAGTCAGTTCGGTGAAGAAGAAGAAAAAAAAAGAGGCTGCTGTGACTTAAATGTTGAAAAATTGAATGTGAAGAAACAGATCCTTTTTTTTCTTTTATGACAATACAGATAATCCTGTTGGGCCTAAGCTGCAGTGGCGTATTCAGCATGTGACATTTAAACAAATGTGTGCACGAGGAGAGTCCCCGGCTCTATCTGATGCCTGGCATGAGCGTGAATGTCACATCAGCCTCTGACTCTGTCCACACAGTCGGGCAAAACACTGAGAAATCCAACAAACGAGAGATAAAGCAGACTTGTCGTAACATGTAGGAATTGTTTGGAAAGCGCAGGTGTCACTCTGATCCACCGTCCTCCTATGTGGTTATCCTTATGTGACTGAGCATTGCTGTGTTACATCTGACAACCATTCAAGATATTCTTGTTCTTCTGTGGTGACACGTGAACCCCTGCAGCAAGATTTAGCATTTCTTTAGTGTGACACATCCAGTCATTGATGTCAAGAGGGCTGTCGTGCCTTCAGGTCTTGATTTATCATTATAAATGAGTTTTGAGAAGGTGCTTTAAAGCCTTATTTGCACCAATATATAGATTAACACAGAAAAATAAACAGTGGTGACATAATTGTTCACACATTTTTGTAAATTTTACACCAGCTGTGTTTTTGTTTCTTCGCAGAGAGATACTGTTCTGGGAGCTGACTTTCACGAGCAGATCTTTTCTCTATCGGCAGGTCTGTTCCTCTTATTGTCCTCAGTTACTTCAAAATCTGTGAAATCTGTGTTTGCTGCTGCTCATTGTAAGTAAGTAGCGCCACCTGCTGGTGATTACTGGCACACATGGTCGATCAGCATAATGGGACCAGTAAAATGTCAGTTTTTTGTGATATTTCTGGATTGGTCCTGTGCTCCAGGTGCGGAGGATGGCAGGGGTCCTGGTGGCGGTAGGCCAGGGGCGGCTCTCGTTGGCCCAGGTGAAGGACATACTGGAGGCTCGAGACTCTCTGGCCTACCCACAGGGCGTGTGTGCTCCAGCCCGTGGCCTCTTCCTCACCAGGGTGGACTACAGAGAGACAGGTGAGGGGGCTGACTTAAAAGAATCAAAATATAAAAAATAGGAAAAGGCCACTTTCTTAGAGTCCAAGATGACACCATCAAATAAATTGGGGTTTTTTTTCCAACCAACAGTCCAAAACCCAAAGATATTCACATTATAATAAGAAAAAACAGAAGAAAAAGCAGCAATCCTCAAGAGAGACAATCAGTTATCTAAATAGTTCAATCATTTTCTTTCAAACTCTCCACCTTTACATGTAAAGCATACAGTTAGTGTTTGCTGACACCATCAATAAGGTGCTGCTTGAATTAGTTTCATCATTTTTTAGGCTGTTTGTGGCATTATTTCAGAGTGAGTCCTTCTTTGTGTCCGTCTTTCAGTATCAGGGCGCCTCAGATCTGTTTCCCCTTCTTTGCCTCCTCAGACCTGCAGCTTTCACCACAGGCATCAGAGGAGCAGATTATCTCCAGTGGAAACTCAGAGGATTAACTCTACCTCCTTCAGTCATGTTGATAAACTGTATTTCCTCACTACTGTATGCAATGACTGCAATGACATTTTGTATTTATATTTTTTTCCCCCACACGTATACGAATAAACATTAGTCGACGTACAGATGAACATCTACATATTCTTTAATTCAACATATTAAGAATACAGAACTGTGTCCATGAACGCAGCTTAGCTACAGAATACCACACACCTTGAACCTATCATTGTCTACACATGACCTTTAGGTGACAACAGACAACTTGCTTCAAGCCTAGTTAGGCAGTGTTACTCGTATGTATACATGTATGAACTGGGTTTTGGTAGGTTCTGACAATTATCAAACAAGGTATACAACATGTGGAGACGAGTGTTAGATTCTATAGCCAAAACTGCTTTGTGTGTCCATGGCTCTCGTACAGTGGTATTACATTATGGATCAACAAAGTGCACACACTCTCACTGGTAATGTATACATCCAAATGTCCAAATAAAACTGCATACACTGCTTCTTTACCCAAAAGTCTTCACAGACCATTATTGTGGATTTTCATCACACTCGCACTTGCTTCTAATTTGGCTCCATCTGCTCATTGAGTGATTTTCAGCAAGTTGTCTGTAAACAGTCCACTAAAACCGGACCACCACCAGCGGCCGTCTGTGCACCGGTGGCAGCCAGATGAGGTTTGTAAAAGGTTCAGACTGACCAATCACTGCCCTTGATGTTCCAGCGTATTGGTCAAATACACCAGACGTCGCACTGTTTCCATAATTTTCCTACAGTCACCCACTGATGCAAGGCTAACTGATTTCGGCTCACTGTATACGAAGTGCTGCACCTGTCAAAATTGAACCTCATGAGGAATGTTTGTGCACTTCTTAGAAGTGTCATTAATTCAGTCACACTATTTCTTTAACCTAAAATTTTAAATATGTACACAAGTACATGTTTTCTATCCATGCGACCATGTTGGAGCAACACAGTGAATCTGATTGGCATAGGTCCTCAAGTCAATTCAGCATTTGGTTTCAAGAAGAATTCACACATCCTAAAGACGCCCATAATTCAATATATAGTCAAAATTTCAAGTGTTAGCCAGAATATTAAGCCCGATGTCTTAGAATATCAGTAACAAAATCATATGTATATATAATGCACTTGAGGAAGGCATTGCGTATATTTTGTTAAACTCACAATCCTTAACAGCACAGTCTGGGTGAAGAATGTAACTGAGCTGAAGTCAAACTGGAGACCCTGATTGAAAAGATTGTGTAGGACAGTGAGACACAAAGGGAAACTGATCACATCAGACCTTAATGGCCACATTTTGGATTAAAATGAGGTTTAACGAGACAGATGAAGGAAAAAAGAAGACGAATGATTAATGCTCAGTGGTGGCGCCAAGCCTGTCCTGATAATGGCCATAATTGTTTTTTTAAATGATATAAATAACATGCGTGTGAGGTGTGGTTGGCTGATGATTGATTACTGACTCAACAGAAACGTCTAAATGAGTTAGTTGTGTATTATCACTCTAGGCAGCCTTTTTTTGGCATTTGACTACACACCCTGATGCTAAAGCTGAGGTTAATTCAGGATTAATTTCTGTCATGTGAATACAGGTCGATAGTATTCGACAATAGCTATCACAGGTTGATAAGTTTGCATAGACCCTTGAAACCCAACCACCACCATCTCAACATCATAATCTTAGTGATTAAACTACCGCTCAGAGCAGCATACCCAACTTCACCCTTTGTACTTTTGGTCAATACAGAGCATGATAAATGCTGTAATAAGTCTACATGATACAGTTACATTCAATTATACTTTGTTCCTGTTAAAATGAGAAACTTTGTGGCACGTAAAATGGCTATTTTTCTATTCAGGTTATTTGTGAACCTCTTTACAGAGTAGTTCGTATCATGCCACCACTACAGCCAACACCAAAAAGTGTTTTTTTAAAGTCATGTGTGGTCAGTAAAACAGAGTCCACTATAGCTGCTCCTGCAGCATCACAACACACAGCAATAAACTCAGACTTTATTCAAAGAGGTACAAAGAGTGAAATGGGGTATGTTTCAGAGACTTACAAAACACTCGTCTGAGAGGAGACATGTCCACGTGTAAACATACGCTGTGTTTGTGGTTTTGCTCTTTTCTCCGACGGCTAAAAAAATAAAAGCATAAAACACTGCAGGAGCGTACAGTCCTTGGAGAGCGAGGGGGCGAAGGGAAGTCGGGCCGGCGTCCATCATGCGATAAATGCTGCTCCCTTTAGCTGGCGATTTTCTCAATTTCATCCAGATCATCTGTGTCTAGTTTTTCAATTTTCTTACCTGCAGAGGGAGAAACCACAGAGAACCGCGGGGTTCGTTTAGAGGCTTGACATATGGCTGATCACTAAACAGCCACCACTGTCAACTGTTGAGCAGACTCACACTCCAGATCAGCTTCATCCTTTGTGTGTGTGTGTGTGTAAGAAAGTGTGTGTATTGTCGCAACTGCAGACTTACTGAAATGCTCCTGGATCCTGTTGAGGATGTTCATGCTCATCCTGCTGTCCACCATGTTGATGGCCAGTCCCCTTTTGCCAAATCGACCCGTGCGGCCGATCCTGTGCAGGTATGTCTCGTTGTCTGGGTTACCATCCTTGTCTACTGGCAAGTCAAAGTTGATCACCACAGAAACCTGCTCGACATCGATACCTGAATGTGTGAGAGGAGTGGGAGAAAGATAAAATACACAGGTAGTACTGGATTATTTATATTTCACTGTGGTACGTGCACCCAACGCATGTTTCATTCTGCTATCTAATGGATTTCATGTGAGCAATAAGATGTTTGTTATTATATGTATGTCATCAAACCTTTCAAGAAATTTTAGGTCCAGTCAAGATGGAGCACAAACAGTGCAGTATGCACATTGTTTTGTTGAAGTTTTTCACTCCATTAAATTACAAATTGAAAGCATAAAATACATTTAAGGGTGTTTACATCCACATCCAATGAACCAGGTGCAAACTGTAACTCCTTATATACCTAGGGTAAAAAGGGCCACAATTCCTACACCCTTTACCCAAAATGAATCTGAACGCTTTATTGTTATTAATCATGGAGAAAATGGCTGAAGCAGAAAGCCACATGATGTGAGGATGCTGATTCTGGTCCTTCTTACCTCGAGCACAAACATTTGTGGTGACCAGGACCTTCTCCTTGCCATCTCTGAAGCGGTCGATGACAGCAGCCCTCTGCTCCACCTGCATCTCTCCACTGAGCAGCGCCACCTGGTGGCCCTCTCTGGACAGCTCCCCTGCCAGCCAGCCTGCAGTCTTCCTTGTCTGGATCACAAAGAGCAAAGTATTGTTACTACTTCCCCAGCAAACTAGGCGCTCATGTGTTCTTGTTATATCTCTCCACTGAGCAGCACAGGCTACACTTTTACACCCTCTCCTCTCTGCACTTCAGTCAATTTTCAGTCAGTTTTTTTTTAAGAAAGCATGCCTTTGAAACCCACTGGAGGGCTGCAGGGTTCAGAGGGTTAATATAAATGATGTGTGAAGTGAAAGAACTCACGTGGCAGAATATCATAGCCTGGGCGATGGTGATGGCTCCGTAGATGTTGCAGAGGGCCTGGAACTTCTCCTCCCTGCTGTTGCACAACACATAGTACTGTTTGATGGTATCCAGCGTCTCCTCCTCTCTCTTCAGCTTGATGATGTTGGGGTCTGGCACGATGCGCTGGGCAAAGTGCCACACTGTTTCTTCAAATGTGGCTGAGAAGAGCAACATCTGGCAGTTTTTGGGCAGCATCCTGTGTGGCAGAGAAGCAAAAAGATGATGGTGGCTAAAATTACAATTTATGTGAATGTGAACACCCTTGGTACATGTCAGCAAAACAGTACATGAGCTCATACATGATCCTAATTTTTTTTCCCCAAGACTTTGACACAGGAGTGCTTTTCCATTTAGGATGTGTTGAGAATGTTTCTCCTCAATGCTGGTGCTTTTTCTGACCTCTGGATGCGGATGCTCTGGTCCTGGTGGCCCTGTGTGGCGATCATGACGTCGGCCTCATCCAGCACAAACACCTTGATCTTCTTGGGGTCTATGAACTTGAATTTACTACACCAGTCCAACATGGTCCCGGGTGTGCCAATGACTATCTGTTCCTGCAGCTTCATGCCCCGCTGCACTGAAACGATCACAAAAAAGAAAAAAAAAAAAAAAAAAAAAAGCTCTCATCAACACACAGGGAGATGTTTTCAACAAAAAGAAAACCAGATAAAATTTACTTTGATAATATCTTCATTATCTATCACAGATGCAGCATTGTAGAGAGAAACAAAGCCTTACATTTGTTTCCTCTGATGGCGTAGACTAATTTGACCTCCGGGTAGTGTTTGCCCATCTGCTCGATTACCTTGCCAGTCTGAAGTGCCAGTTCATATGTGGGTGACACACACAGGCACTGATAGAGAGGAGTGAAATGAGAGGAAGAAGGATTTAGGACGTTCTCAAGCAGAATAATTATTGTGAGAGACAAGTAGGAGGAGGCAACACATAGTCCAAACAGCAAGTCACACACATCAATTTTGAAACTATTTGAAGGGAAGTGAAATACCAACCTGGGGATATTTGTTGTTGGGATCTACATGACTGAGCATGGCCAGGACAAAGGCAGCTGTTTTCCCTGTTCCTGACTGCGACTGGGCAATCAGATTCTGTGGACTAGAAGGAAACAAGGAATGAGATCACAAGCAAGCAAGCAGCAAAATATTGTATTTATTTCAGTGAACCTACATGACATACTGCTTTGCTGGAGGACTCCACAACATTTCGTATACAGTGAAAGTATACTCACGGTTCGGCCAGCATCATAGGTAAGGCAGTCTCCTGGATTTTGGATGGCCGGTTGAAGCCCATGCCATACACGCCCTGAAGCAGCTGTGGTTTGCTGCACACATGAGAAATTATTTAAATGCCACGCCTCAAAAGATCACCCCATAAAAGGACAGACACAGGGAACACTGCTGGCACAGATATGCTTAAAATCTGGGTCTTAGTGGGAACATTTTGGCTCCAAAACACCTGTTCTGTCAACATGCATGTGTCATCAAAACATGTATCACTGACTACTGATTAATATTAATATCTGACACTGTCAGGCAACAAGAGACGAGAGGTCAGACAGAATTCACTCACAGTCGCAACTCCTCAAAGGACTTGACAGAGTAGAGCGGAGAGTTGGGATCCTTCTGAAGAACTTCCACTTGATTTGTATTATTGACGAGATTATTTCGTATCAGCTTGTTCAACAATGACTGTGCCGCTTTATCCTCTGAAAAACAAGTTATGTTGCAATGAGTGCTACAACTGCAGAGATAGCCAAGCATCTCGATGAAAGACATCCAAGAATGCCGGGCAGCTTCACCAGAAGATGAATGTTTTAGGGTATGTGAATAATAATCTGCCAACCTTTGTCATCGTCATCTGCTGTCTTGTTTTCTCCCTCAGCTTCTGATTTCGCAGCTCCACTGCTGGAGTCTGTTGCGTTTGCAGCCGTGCCTGCATCATTACAAAATATGCTTCTGTTTATATGCAAAACATAACCTGACTATTGCATCTAGCATCAATGGCACTTTACACACTTACCATTTTCTTCTGGTTTGTCTCTAATTTGGAGGCTGCCGATCTGCGGGGGGGGGGGGCACATAAAGTTTAACGTTACACAGCTGTTTTCCGAACAAAACAATGTTTGCATTTTTAAATCCGGACAAACCCCAGGTCACGCCTCTCGTGCTAATACCTGAGCGGCACAAGATGGATCATGATTACTTCTTCATCGGTATCGCTATTTTAAAGCCTCTTGCATCATTTGCTTGCTAGCCAGCTAACTGCTAAAGCTAGTAACTGACGGAGCACGCAGCATCTGAGCGGAAGCTAGCGTGAGTTAACTTCGCTCTCACGACAAACCGAGGCCACCTGGCACTTTGTTTTTAAGTTGATATGAACGTTACTGAGGCTGACCGTCATGGGGGCACATTTATTCACTGGCAGCGCTGTCGTCGCACACAATAAGGCTGAACAGCTAATTTCCGTTTACATTGTACCAGAACGGCCCAAAGCATCCTTTAAATAAGCTAACAACACGTTAGCTCGTGTTGCGTAAGTTAAGGTTTACCGATTCCGCCGCGGCTTCTTGCTCGTCCACCGCCTGGGCCCAGGAGTCCGTTGCCATTGTGGGACAGATTCTTCTTTTGTTATTTCACGAAGGATAATTCAACTCGTAAAGCAAGCTCAGAGTGCGGAGTTAGTAGTGTGAAAGTAACTCTTTCCCACAATGGCGTGCCGAAACAGATTCTGGACACCTGTGCAACCGCTCACATGTCCGGGTAGAATGCAAGTGCGAAACGTCAACAGTTCCCACCTTATTGAAATTTCACACCCGACTGACAAAAGGGCGCAAATGTGACTGTCTCTTAAATTCAGAATTTTACCCCCCCCCCCCCCCCCCAAAAAAAAAATAAATAAATAAATAAATAAATAAATAAATAAATAAATAAATAAATAAATAAATAAATAAATAAATAAAATAAAAATAAAAAATAAAAATAAATAAATAAATAATGACTTAAACACCGTCATTTGAATTTTTGTGTAAAGATTCGGAATTCGGGCTCAATCTCCTCAATTCCCCCCAAAATACTCCTCCATCAAGCCTGTGGGTGGCGCCAAAACGTTCTGCATGAACTCACCCTTCGTAAATGCTGTGCATTTGAACACACACACACACACACACACAGGGAGAGAGAGAGAGAGAGAGAAAGAGAGAGAGAGAGAGAGAGAGAGAGAGAGAGAGAGAGAGAGAGAGAGAGATGCACATTGACAACGAAGCTGATCTGGGTCTGTTTAATCATACTCTTAACATGACATGGACAACTGCATCAGGTACCCAGACCCCGAAGAACCTAAAGACCCCAGGCAATTAGTTTGTAGAAATGTAATTTATTTTTTATTTGCCCCACTAACACACAATACACACTGCCATAGTAAGGGCCACCATTTTTACATTTTTACCTGAGGCTCTGTCTTGTGTCTCAGTCAACGTCAAACATTAATAGTATTTCAGTTGATATCATGCTTAAACTCTACATTCTCCTTAATAAATTGGACTGTAATTGAATGATCACAAACTAACTCAGAGGTGGGCGGTGGGGGTGCCTAAATATGAACCCCACAGCTCATTTTTGCACCTGGCCCCCTGTTGGTTAATACAGCACTGAGGCAACACAGAGATACGTTGGACCAGGAATGATGAGAGTTGGCAATGATGCATCCATCTCTTTCTAATTCTACCCATCCAGGACTGTATTAAATTTTTGTCTGTAAGCAAAGTCTAAAATCACATAGCAGCCATTAGCCCTTAAAGTAAATGTAGCATCATTGCACAAATCACCTTATTCAGTGCATGATTGTGTCTCTGAAGCTTTGTATTGATTACATACATCGACAGTGAACATGAAATATATATTTATCACAGTATACTGTGTGCTGTGGATTGATACAGGGGTGTGGGTGTGTGTGGGTGTGTGTGTGTGGGGGGGGGGGGTGACTTTCTCTTCAAAATTCCAATCCAATTAGTTCCTTTACTCTACGCTATGCTAAGGTATTATAAGGTATTTTCTCACTGAGATAACCATGAGAGGAAACCTCCTCCCAGCTTCAAATCACTGCAAACACGTAGTTGTTGTTGTTATTGTAAAGGCTGATTCAGAATAACTACATCATTGACAGCTTTACTGAAATAATGAGGGGAGAACCCCAAATATTAAGACCAGCAAATTAAGAATCTCGGAAGTATGAATGAACCCCTGTGATGCAACCAGTGTATCATCATCATTAAACAGTAACAACCAGCACTGAGTGAAAGAAGCTGGATCCCATGTGGAAAAACTCCCTTTGAAAGTGCAAATCACTGCAGTTTCTGAACTTAATTTTTGACTACTCAAACTTTTAGGTGAAACAACAAATCAGCACAAAATCATTAAACCATATAGACACAAGTCAGGAAACTAGGTTCCCCAAAAGCATATTGAAGCACAAATGAGGCACTCAATAAATGGGTTTTTAAAAATGTTTTGGAGGACCCTTATATTTCTTTCTGAGTGTCTGTGATCCCTTGATCTGCAGAGGAGCCAAGTGGCACTAATCTGGCTACAGCCAGCAGCCACTTAGCTTAGCACAAGGACTGGAAACTGGGGAAACAGCTAGTTTATCTGATGAGCAAAGTGTAACAACAACAATTTCAGGTTTTATGAGTTGTTTTTTTTTTTTTTGCAGAGCTATTCCTTGGACAGGTGCCGTGACTTCCTTTAATAAATGAAACTAATGAGACAGTGAGCCTAAGACATGCTAGTAGGTGGTTCTTTTTACCTTACAACAGAGCCAAGCTAGCTTGTTCCCCTGTTTTCACTGTTCATGCTAAGCTATGCTAACTGACTGCTGGCGGTAGCTTCATATTTGCAGTACAGACACGAGTGGTATTAATTGCCTCATGTGATTCTGGGCAGCTATTTGAACTGTTCCTTGAAGTTTGCAGCACAGAGCTGTGAGTTCCTCTCTTTATCTGAAACAGTCCAGCAGACCAATCTATCAGTCGTGACACATGCACCCTTTACTGTGTTGGCACAGTTAGGAATAGAGCTGCAGCATAGTTATCCCAGTTCGGTGCTTCAGTGGAAACCAGGCTATTAACCAGAGCTGGCCTCCACTGAGGACCATGCAGGAGCACTCGGGGTCACCTCCGGAGCCAGACTGCCGTGGCTGGCTGCTCCTTAAATGAATGCAGAATTGATTTCACACACTTCCCCTGTTCCACTGGGATAGATAGATGGATGATGACAGTGGCTTTGGATTGTGCTGGAGGAGATTACATTGATCTCTGTTCCGCTGTCATCCAACGGTCAACGTTGCTCTGCGTGTGTGTCAGTCCGAGTTCATCTACACGTATGTGCGTGCATACATTATATCGGGTGTGTGTCAGCATGTGAGAGAGTCTCTTAAATCGTCAGTTTTGGAGACAAATTTGTCAAAGGCTTGAAAGAGCCGAGTTTATTGTTGCCTCCAATCAGCTGCCTTGCCGGAGGTATCCATGGCAACTGAAAGAGTAAAAGTAAGGCTTGAGGTCTCCAGAGAATTTGGAAGAGAAAGAGAGAAGGACTTTGTATTGCCACATAAGGACTCATTTCAAGCGGTGAATATGACAGAGAGGATATCAAAGTAGAGTGGTCGCAGGAGAAATTGGTTTTCTGTGTGAGCAATCTGAAGAAAGGTAAACACTCAGCCCACAAACACATCATGTAAGATCACTCAAACACTACTCCACGCTCATGAATATACAGTGTGTCACAGTTCAGCCCGTTTTATGTAGGCAGAATATCATCACTTAAACTCTCCATACATTAATACAGTAACACTTCAGCAGGGTGCGAACACTGGAGATTGAACCTGTGTCCTCCAGATGAAAGATGATCTGCCTCCAGTTAAAAAAGAAAAACTTATGCAATGAAAAGGCAAAAGCGTTGTTAGATGAGAATGTAGACAGAATTAGAGGTAGAGGAGGTACAGGGGACACTCATGAGTATTCATGAGTGAAATCTAAACTTTTGAGACCCTTTTTGTCATTTTTTTGTGTCCAACCATTGTTAGAGTAGCCCAGCTGTTCCTTTTTACCACTTAATCTGGAAGCTGGTCATTATCTTGATATTAATGATTGTCTTTTTTTTTTTTTTTTTTAATCTGGGCAATGCATGAAATCAAAGAAAAAATGTGTTCAACTGGTAGCTTTTATGTTGCATGTCTCTGTTCTGCTCTGCTCTGTCTAAAATATGCTTTACTTTATTTTCTTTTGTTTCTTTTCTTTTTTTTTTGCTTTTGTTTCTTTTGAAACGTGCAGCAATCTTTTTTTTTTTTTTTCTTTTCTTTGGAGCATGTCAATGTCAACTGTTGGAAATTCGTGTCTGCTGTGTGATATTACCATGTGTCATGCAATCCCAAGTGGGATGGTCCATTTCAATGATATGACACAAAAATAAAAAATTTATTCAGTTGTTCATTCAATCATTCATACGATGCCTCGAGGCGGGTTTGAAATGTGAAAGGGTGAACAAGCAGTACACCAGTAGCCAGGTGTGGCTGACTGGTTAATTATAGCCTGAAAGCCCCCTAAAATACACAATATAAATTATTAAGAAGAGACAATCAGTGAATAGATGGAACATAATTCTGGACCTTTCTTACTCTTTGTGATGGCCAACCTCAACACCAGAAGGTTAAATGTCGCAGTCTAGTATAAGACATGAACCCAAATGCAGACTGAAGATGTGGTAAAAACAGTTTTTCTTGGTCACATGGCAGAATTACAGTTGACAAAGAAAAGGGAATCCTTTCACTGAGAGGTACAAGGCAGGCAGGCAGCGGATAACAGGCCGGCATGAAGGCATAACATGTACAGACAGGCAGAACTGAACAAAAGTTAGCACCCTTAGACACCTCAGCACAGATCATCTGGGAGAAAGAGGACACTGACTGTCACTATTCATCCTGGGGCTCAGCCGTGCAGACAGGTGACTTGGACAGGTGAGGTAGGGACTCTGTAGTGACAGCTGGTGGGCAGGTGCAGAATTGCAAGCTTGCAAAGTGAGGAGATGCTCTGAGGAGATTAATAATTTTTAGAATATTACAAACACATTTCATATGGCCTTATAAAGTTATTATGATGTTTACATAACCAAACATATCCAGTTGTGTTTCTTGCAACTGAAGAATGATCAATATTCACTTTCCTAAAGAATATACTCAGTTCTTTAGCAGTTAAATGCGAAACTAAGTTCAATAGCTAGTTGCTAACTTTTTATTTTAATACTTATTCTAGTTTTCAGTAAGTGCACTTAAACATTCAAAAGCCTTAGCAGTTTGTTGTTTATATAAATTCATGTGACACATATTGCTTCCATGAAATTGTCATGATTGCAATAACAGTACTGATTCAGTGTACTTGCTATTTTAACAGCATGTCAAACAGACTTTTAAATGCTCAGAACAGTAAAGGGGACAAACCACAAGGTGACAGAGGAAACACTATCAGCTGCCTCTTAGATGAAGGATGTGAATTCCCTGGATAACTGTTGAAGGGCTCGGCTTTCTTTTGTGAAAATGTTTTGAACTTCAGATGTCAGATGTAATGCCACATTAGATAATAAATGACAAGCAGCTCAGGACAGTCAACAAAAAGATCTTTAAAATCTAAAGAAAAGTAGGTAAAAATAAATTAAAAATGTGTACATAATGGTGTTTGGTGCAGGACAGTCAGTGGATTCACATATAACAACTGCCTGCTGTGGCTGGAAACAAGGTCCGTGAGAGCCTGAACCAAACAGTAAAGTCATCAGTCATAAAACCAAAACATTGGGCTGAAAACTCTAAAATGCTCCATGGAGCTGAGGAGGAACAGCAGAGTTACATGATTATTCTGTGGATTATTCACCTTTCCCATAACACAGAGTCATTTGATCCAGTGTTCATGTAGAAATATGATCAGCCTTCATATGAATATAGTGCAGCTGTAGACCAGATTAACTGCAGTTAAGGGTGGAGAGGAGGATGGAGGAGTGGCTTCCAAGACTTTAGAAATATGTTGGTTTAGATACTGTGTGATGGATAAGTTGAGGCATAGATTCTTTGTAGTCGTAGTTAAGTTAACCTTCTGCTGTGGTAGGATTGACAATACTCTACATGGTCAAAGTTGATAAAGCACATGAACATTACAGCCATAGAGCTGCAGAGATTGGTCAATTAGTCAGTTGACAGAAAATATATTGATTAATCCTTTTAGTTATTTCACTGAGCGGAAGTGCAAAACATTTTCTCGTTCTGTCTTCTCAAATGTGAGAATTTGATGCTTTGCTGTCTAATCCATGATAGTGTTCTGACTATCTTTGGGTTTTGGACTGGTTTTTTTTTTTTTTTTTTTTGGACAAACCAAGACAACTATGAGATCAGATTGAACTCTGGGATAATGAACAGGTACTTTTCACTTTTTTCTGACATTTTATAGACAAACAATTAATAAAGAAAATAATCTTCAGGTTAATTGTTAATGAAAATAAGTTAGTAGCAAGCTAGTTGCAGCCCTACACAGCATATTTGAAAACCACTAGCAATAATACGCATATATAGTATGATGTTGGGTGATTAGGCCTGGCTCTCAGTTGGTGTTCCAGTTCATCCAGTACTCTGTGCAGGCCAGTATAGTTCTTCTTCTTCTTCTTCTTCTTCTTCTTCTTCTTCTTCTTCTTCTTCTTCTTCTTCTTCTTCTTCTTCTTCTTCTTCTGGGGAAACAATTGTTTTTCCTGGCTTTGGGCTTTGGGGTCTTCGCCTCCCCAGTTGATAACAAGTTGGAAGCAGACTAGCATTTGGTATCAAGATTTCCATTAATTGGAAATAAAAGGCCAAACCTAAACCATGAAAACAGCCCAAACCAAAAGCACACAAAAGCATGTGGGCACGGCCACACAGTAGAAATTTAACCGCAGATGGGGCTCTTTTCCTTATCAAAGGTCTATTCCTCATGGCATATCACTGACTGAAAACATAATGATAGGTCTAATATTCACTCAAACTTCGCTGCCTCTAATTAATGTATGCATCGTGCAATATGGTTAGCAACATAGTTGGAGTACCAGTGCTGACTGTGATGCTGCTGTGTAGTGATGGCAACACCACATGTAAAACTATGCAGCAGCAGGAGTCTGTCTCCCCTGCCTTGTTCTCTCTGGCTGTAACATGGCAGCATTCAGGTCCTTGGACATCCATCGTCAACTAATTAATCAGAATCAAAGGGAGACAAATCCTGTAAACACAGACAAGCTGCATGCGTGGGTCCATAGGTGAGAGAGAGACAAGCAGAGGGGGAGAGAGGGAGATTAAGGGCGACTACTCCCCAGACCTCTTCTCCCCACTTTCTCCTGGTAGAAGTCATTAAGATTCATACCCCTGATCCTTCACTCCATGCTGGCTCCTCACTGCTCGCTCCATGCATCGCTATAACAAGAAGAAAAAGAAACATAACCTGCACACCCACGCCAGAATTAAGACAGTGATGCAGCACTTGTTTTCTGTCAACAAGAGAGAGCACACAGAGAAAGAGACAGAATGTGGGATAGCATGAGAGATGACAAGACGGAGAGAGAAAGAGTTGGAGAGTGAGGGCCTGACTGCTGGTTGGTATTCCTGAGGCTTAGGCAGAGAGGCTGATGGTGCAGAGTGGACATCACCAAGGAATTTCAATGTGGATGGAGCAGCTTGCTGTTGTCAGAGTCAGATGTTACTGACCTGACTGTTTGACAAACTACTGTGTGTTTGATAAAATGGGTCAGATCTGAACATTTGGATTATTGACCACGCCTAACAGATAATGTTACTGTATTAATTGCATTTTAACATATGTTTAATTCTACTCTTAGACAATTGGGTCGTTTCCTGTACATGGTTTAAGTTTCTGGACTAATTACTTTTTTTTTCTTTACTGCTCATTTTCATTCAAAATTGAGTTTTAACCCTTTAACAAGCAGTGTTGTTATTTTAAGTTCAAATTTCCTACTTTTTCAAATTCTAGCAGTGAAGATTTCCAAAAAAAAAACAGAAAATGTCCCTCAGAATTTGGGGGAAATGTGTCAAATATGTAAAACTATGCACAAAACACACCCATATTTCCAACAGATGGAATGCTGCAGCCTTAAACTCTTGTTGATTTGGATATTTTGAATATTTCTCAATGTAAGCATCATCATGCTTCAATAAAGTGCAGGAAAAACATGATGCACAATGCTTGACACCATCAGTGTGGCATGATAATACCTTAACAACCTCAAAGATACTTAAGAGGGAATAAATGGGAGGGGATGGTAAGGGGTTAATGGAGGACTAAATGTCTAGCATCTTAAAAAAATCAACAAATATATAAAGCTAGACAGTTTGAATAAATATCTTCCTGTCAATATCAGGATATGTGAAGTTTTAAAAGACTGTTGAGTCATCAAAACCAGGAACTGATCAGACCAACATCTGCTTATATCACAGGCACGGTAACAATTCTGTACGTTCTTGATGTCCTGTTGAAGAGCTAAAATCATTCTGTTCAAATGCTGAGTGGTTTGATTATTGAATGGTTCGAGTTTTGTAATAAATTCTGATCTCTGCTGTACCTGTTGGTCTTTGCTCTGCCTTTGAGTGAAATGTCAGATTTAGGTGTTCTATCATGTCATACCAGAGATCGTGTATGTGGTTGTATTCATCACCAATTTGTGGGAAAGATGTAAGAATCCATGTGGCAGGTCTCACACAGGTTGAGCCTCCAGGACTGAACATAGTTTCAGTCCCAAGACTGTCAGGGAAACTACGAGCATCTGGATCCAGCCTCCCTCCCTTCTCCAGGCGAGATCCAGCTCTCACTAAACCAAACCAATTCACTCAATAAACAGCTGGATTATTACATAAGACAAGGTGGGGGATAAATGGCCTTGAGTCCTTTGAAAAACCTGAAAAAAAAAAAAAAATGAAGCAGACTTTTCATTCTCTCGTGCAGTTTGGAGTTCAACAGCCATTGACAGTCATGTAGCCGTGCTCATTCATCTACCGGGGCCAAAGAGCTTCGAGGCTGTCAAGCCCCGGCTCAACAATTTTCAATTCCTTAATAATTTATTAATGGCGGGCAGTCAAATTGCATATCAATAATGTAGAAGGGCTCAGTACAATGTTGATACAAAACACCCTTTCAGTCGGGCTCATTCATGCTCACAGACCTGCAGACATATGTACTATGTTTAGTCCCACGTGGTCCAGCGCTAGCACATTGCATGAATTCAATCTGCACCAGTGAGCTGTGTAATGTTAGCTGATGATGGAGCGACTAAAAATGCATCTCATGTTTTCTCTTATTAACCTGTCTTTGAAAACGTGAGAAATTAAGCTTTTTATTGCGGAGCTGGAAGGGAACAAAACAGGTCTATGCTCTGCAAAGGCACTGATGTGAAGAACAAAGACAAATTGTTCAGCTAGTAAAGTTATGATGCATTTGTAAATCTGCCGTTCAAATTATTGTGTTTTTTTCTTTTCTCAAACACAATATTCGTGTGCAAACCTGTGGAGAGAAGGCCGCGTCATATTAGCGACATTTTACACACACGCGATTGGGCAGCAGCTATACTGTGTGTTTGGGCGTGAGCCAATCACGCATGTAGGACAAATTAAGTGACCAATGGCGGATTTCCATCTAGGTCAGCATCTTTTATTCAGGAGGCACACGTACACAGTTACATGCCATCCTGCCCCGGGGGCCCTGCGGAGACCCACTCTGCCACCGAGAGATGGCCCACCATTTTGTTCTGTTTTGAAAATGATCTCCATGCATGAGATTAGCTGGGGGGCCCACAAGCTCTTCCCTTTGTTGTGTATCCCAGTTTGGATATTTCCCCGGCTGGTGTCTGTGAATGCATGCGAGTGTGTGTGCAGGCCGTGCACGCGTGGTGCCAGGCTGCATTTGTGAGCGTGCATGGGCTTGTGTGTGTGTTTTTAATGGGAGTTTTGCTCGTTGCAGGGGCGAATACGATCTTGATGGAGACATCCGATGCCCACTCTGCGTATGAAACTGTAGTGCACTGCTGCTGAGCTTGAGGAGAACGCTTATAGCATCTCAATCTGTCTGCGGTGTTTACAGCAATGCACACTTTGGAATGTAAACCCTACACGTTCGCACATACGGTGGATGCCTGTGTGTCTGTGGGTATATCAAAGGTAAAATGTGACACTTATTAAGGTCACAAGAGACTCCTCCTGGTGCCTTTTCCTTGAACTGTTCATGACCCCCCCACCCATGCACTGAGCTCTCATGTATGCACCTAAACATACATACATACAGTAAGCTTCTGCAGTGAGCTGCTCGATGAGAGGAAAACCACTGCACCAGTGGGCATGGTGTTTGTGACAGACACCGGCGGTTAAAAACACAACCCGGAGGCAATAAATGACATCGAGCTGAATCTACGCAAGTGGCCACACAAGTATGTAAAGTTGGTTATGAGGCTTTATGATGCCACTGCACCAAAATGTAAAAAGCTGTCTCTCTCAGCCGTTGGTTTCCCTCCACAGACTTAAAGCAGCAACAAAGCAACTAAGCAGAGAGAGAGAGAGAGAGAGAGAGAGAGAGAGAGAGAGAGAGAGAGAGAGAGAGAGAGTGTGTGTGTGTGTGTGTGTGTGTGTGTGTGTGTGTGTGTGTGTGTGTGTGTGAGAGAGAGAGAGAGAGAGAGAGACTGGGGATGTGGTTGCTATAGTAACCATCTGGTGGGTCTGAACTGTTTCTCCCTGGCATTCATTTCATCATATTGAGCCTCTGTCTCTCTTCCTCTCTCTTCCTCCACTCTCACTTTTGTTTATCCCTCTCTTTCCCTCCTTCTCTCCTGGCTCTCCATCTCTCTTATCTCCTCATCTCCCTCTCGTGCCGCTCTCCCACTCTCTTCCGATCTTCCTGCCTGCCCTCCCTCCTCCCTCCCTTCTCCAGCTCTCTTCACTTTCCTCGGAAAACAGTGAGAGAGACAGTGTTTAATGTTAATGTGGAGCGGTCCCTGTCTTTGTTTGCAGTTAGTCCATTTTTATCACTCCTGCCCTGAGAGTCCCATCTGTTAAACCTGGAATCTTAGCCCCTTTTCCAGACATGAGCAGGACAGGTTTTTTGGAGATGAGTAAAAGCTGGACTGATATCTGAGAGGGAACTCACTTGAAAGATTGACGTCATCCGCGATCACGATTTAGCTGCAAACAAAGTGGGTCTTACCATCATATCAGAGGCAGGGTTGTTTTCTTGGTCAAATGCTCTGATTGAGCTCTGCCCAGAAACAAACAAACAAGCAAAAAAACAACTTGATGTCAAATATACCAGAATGTTCTGGTAGGGTGTCTGAAGGAATATTCATTTATTTCTCCTACCAGGGCTAGATGTCCCTTTTCCCTCTTCACGTCCTTGTGAATTCCCAGCAGAGTCTCAATCAGCAAGAGAATACCTGATCCCAATGCCAATTGAGCCTACCACACACACACACACACACGCACACACACACACACACACACACACACACACACACACACACACACACACACACACAGAAGAGTATGCACAAATACATTCGTGCAGACACACAAACAGCAGAATAAACAGACCAAGATCCGAACACGTTCGCGCACACACAAATGCACACAGGCAGTGGAATGAAATGCAAATGTGGCCTCATCCATTTGCATGCCATACACATGCTATCCCTGCATCATATGGAGCTATTGATTCGTGCCAAGAAAGAGAGGAGACGATTTTCCCAGCGAGGTGGCTCAGCATGTCAGGTCACCATGGGTATTTCCCTGCGACGACACAAAGGTCAGGTGGAGGAGTCCAGAGACCAGGCTGTGTTTGAGAGTCAGCCAGGCCAGTGTGTGTGCGCAGTACAGTGTGTGTCAGCTTGTGCCTGAGCAGCTCATAGGGAGCTTGCAGGGTGTGGTTTTCCTCCTCGTGTCATTGACCTATGAATGCTCTCATACTGCTCTTTCTCCTGTGAACAGGCTATCTCTGTCTCTTTCACTCCTCCATGTTGCTCCTCTGCTTCGCCTTTCTCTCTCTGCCTCTCCACCTGTCAGAGCTTATGTAACCTAACAGCCATCCAGACCTTGACTTCCGTCTGCCCCTTTCCACAGCACCAGTGATTACCCTCTCATCAGCCCTCACTACAAAACCCATTTGCAACAATATTATCCAAATAGTGACTCACTAAGTTAATAAAGAGCCTCCCATTATATAAATGACAAGAATGGAGGATCTACTCACTGTTAAGTGTGATTTTGAGCCTCTTCTAACAGCAGTGGTCACCCAGCTCAAGCCTGAGCTTGAATCTGAACTCTCTGTCCAGTCTGAGGTGAGCAGCATCTGCTGCATGTCTGTGATAACAGCATTAAGACAGAGGAGCATCTAAGTATGCAGCTATGAGGGCTTGTGTGATAAACACATAATCTGCATTTGAGACGTGTGTTTATCTGTGAATATGTGTTACGTATGTCAGCTGGATATGTGTTATATTCTCTAAATGAACTGAGAAATATATCTTCCTGGATTAGTGCTGTGGTAAAATGAGGCTGTCAGTCGTGAGGGAGATGAACAGTGAGAGGGTAGACCGTTACGAACACTCAACACTTTGACACTCAAATAGCTGCTTATTGAAATATCTGCGAGGAACAAATGAGCGAGAGAAATGTGAAAGGATCTCATGAAGCAGAGAGCTGGACTTCCACATACTTTATGATGAACTTCAGATTGTTAGATGACTGTGGCTGGGAAAGGCCTGCTCTGCAGCGCTGTTGCAGGATTTTTGATGCAGTCTTTTGCACATTGTGCACAAAACTATGTGTAACTTTAAGATGAGCCTCGGTTCCTCCTCAGGAGATGTGGTTATAATAATAAGAATGTCCCACAGATTATTGATCAGGAAATGATATGAAAAGATAAACTCCAGAGTGATTATGGTTTTATCTTTTTTCTCTTTTCTTCATCCATTTCCATAAGTTTATTTGTTTATATTAATGCATTTATAAAGGAGGTGCACTGTCTGCTAAAGACTAGTCAGTCATTTCTAAATCCTTCAATCTACCACCTTTTAAAGTCTCTGTAAATGACCTGTCATGTTTTATAATTTCAGCTCTGGTATATTTTATCTACTGTAACTTTGTAATTAGGCTGCACGGTGGCGCAGCGCGTGCCTCACAGCAAGAAGGTTGCTGGTTCAATCCCCGGGTGGGGCCTCATACTGGGGTCCCTTTCTGTGTGAAGTTTGCATCTTCTTCCCGTGCATGCGTGGGTTCTCTCCGGGTACTCCGGCTTCCTCCCACAGACCAAAATTGGTGACTCTAAATTGCCCCTAGGTGTGAGTGTGTGTGTGTGAATGGTTGTTTGTGTATATGTTGCCCTGCGATTGGCTGGTGACCGGTCCATCTGTACCCCGCCTCTCGCCCGTTGACAGCTGTATAGAAAATGGATGGAACTTTGTAGTTATACTTTTGAAGGAAAATGAGGAAAACCAAAACTAAGATACCACAAAATACATTATGAACTATACTTATGTTTTATCTGATGGCTAACTAACACAGAACCACACCTTTTTATGTTTTGGAGGTTTTTTTTTTTTTTTTTGGTCATGAGATTTAATAAATATCTAGAATCTTACACTTTCAGACAAGCTATTACAAAAAACAGGGTATTATTGGTTTGTCAGCCTGGTAAACATTATCTGAAGCTTGTAATGTTCCTGTTCTCAGCCACAGCAGAGAATCATCATCATTATCATTGTTGTGGACACTTATGTGGAATCAATATCAATATGTTGCATTAAAATCAATACAATTTAAAGTCTTGCTATAGGCCTTTAAATCGTTCTGTAGTAAAAATGCACAGTCCGCTTTGGTGGATGGCACTGATGCTTGCTTATTAACTGAAAAAATGTCATCAACCGATTGTGAGTGTATAGATCATCCCAAATGACTCATGTTGCACAATTTTGCTGCATGGTGAGGTTTATAATTTCTAATATTTGTTAGCCTGTCAGATGCATTAATTTGACTTTGAGGAGCCTTTGAGGTTGCAGTTTGAGGTGTCGTCAGGAGAAATCTCATTTAGTGTCTGTCAGTGGTGTGTGTGTTCACATGTGACACCTCATCCTCTTTGCTAATGCGTTTTTTCTGTCTTTGGCACTTTGTGGTCATGATTATTGAGATGCACTGTAATTTCATAGTTTGTGACTGATGGTGCCTGCAATTCAGCAGCTCAGGTGGTGACTCTGGCCTCTTTGTAACTCTGCTGGTTGCCTCACATTGAGCAGAAAAATCCTTTCAAACCTCAGCTAAAGGTGACGTGCTGATAATTGGCATTTAACTTACTACTGAGTCACATGTGTGGCTGCCTTAACTTGTGAGTTACTATGGGTGCAAAATTATGAACTGTAGCAAGGAGAAAAGTTTAAAAACCACGAGAGCATAATGTCAAATACAACAAAAGTGAATGAACAAGGAAAAGTGCCTTTTTAAAATTGACTGAAAGGCAAATAATTGTGTGTGCGCCACAACTTAGCAATTCAAATTGATCACTTCTGCAGGATGACTGCAATACGTTTCTGGGATTTTCTGCAGTGTGTCACTGAGTTCTACAGGTTTGACAGTGTGAGAACAGCATCTGACCCTGTGTTTAGGCTGATCAGACCCAAGTTCATTCCAATCACCCTGGATTTAAGGATCCTCCACACAGAGAATCATGGACCATTACTCCCTAAATGTAACATCCTCTCATTCTGTGCAAGGGGGAAGGCTGTTACTGCAGTGAGCGCCATCGTCATGGTTGACTGCCGTCTTGGAAGAAGGGACTATTTTGGCAGGATAATGCGGTCACGCCACTGAGTGAATAGGGGGTCTTGAGAGAAGAGGGCAGAGATAAGAGAATGGAGAACATTCCATTAAAGATAGTGATGGTATCAAGCCGAGGGGAAGACTATTCTGCACCGAAACCCACCGCAGCACCCATCGAGTGCAAGGTGCATCTGTTACCATGGTACCCAGCCCAGGCAGCCCCTTTCATGTCTGTCAAGACTGGGGAGGGAGAGACGAGCAATATGTTGGTCTCGCCTGCTGTTGGAGCTGAAACGGACATGTGTGTGTACCTCTGTGCATGTGTGTATGCTGCATGTATGTGTTCCCAGCGCACATCCCGGCGGTCCGTGTTTGAGATGCTGTACGCTGACAGAGGCTCGTCACACAGCATGAATCATTTAGTCACCACAGCAGAGTTGGAAATGTCACGTCTCATCAGTGTTCCTCATGCCTCGGTGGCCCTGCACCATTTACATCTCTGGCAATGGAGTTAAAGAGAGGACTTGATTAAAGAGAGGAGCTGAGATTTTAGATGCAAACAGACATTTATTGCATTGGGAAGCAGTGGTGTACATTTTCCCCACAGAATCATTTGCAATACTGTAGCACTTTATGAGATCCGAGTCTGTTGGGCAGTTGTCCGAGCCGAGTCTCTCAACTCAGCGTGTGGAATTCAAATTCTTGATGGGATTATTTGCTCATCTTTCTTCCCATTTCTGTCTCCTTCCATATCTGATCTTTCCAAGGAATGGGATGCTACTTTCTCACAGTGGAAAATGCTGACTTGACCTTCCTTGGCAGCCAGATAGGCAATCCAATAACAACAGGGGAAACTGTACAAGGAACATATGCAAAAGTCAGCCAAGCCATTTGCTATTGTCTCTATCTTTCAGATACAAAACTAGATTTGTGTTTTTTGCTACAGTTTTAAAACAGTTTAAAAAACAAAAAGCAACATCGAGTACATCATTCCGTATTGTAAACCACAATCAACACTAAACAGTAAATAGTACTTTGTCATAATCTTTATTACAAGATATTAGGCCACTGTACAAATCAGTGTGAATCGTACAGTACAACGCAGAATTAAGACTGTTTCTCGAGGTTTGTCATTCAAAGCTGTATACGAGGTGCTTCAAGAATACACAAGTTTCAGAACTTCTGCCGTGCATGCATGATTTCATATTTGCCATGCATGAGTTTGTATTTCAGTGTTTTAAGAAAGAGCCCTAAAAAATGGCAACCCAACAAAACAGCTGAATTGTATGAGTAAATGTATAAAGCACAAAAAAAGAACAAGTTGTCTGGTACAGTATATCCCTCATGAGATTTGGCACACACGATAATGCACAATGCAATATAAACAGTTTATCAATAGGGTGTGTACAGTCAAGTTACAGTATCAACCAATCCAGGTGAAAGCCTGGGAAGCTTACAAACAGGTGGGAGGTACACTGTATATAAATGACTCGTTAGCTGCAAAGTATGGTAACAAAAAACACTCAGGCAACATCGAGATTTGTTAAGTGAAAAAAAATGTCACTCTCATTCACTCCAAGTTTTCTCGACATACAAAAGAACACTCCCTCGGGCCTCAAGTCACTGCAAAAGACATATTCCAAAGGATCAATAAATAAAGTCTTCCAACACATAGAACAAACCAGTTTACTGCTTCCCACTTTGTGCAAGAAAATATGGGCTACCCTTTCCATATTTACAAACTCTGTTATTCATTTGCCCTCAATCAAAATGAAGAGCAGAAAGAATGGTACCATAAGTTCGATTGATAAGATATAGGAGAAGTGTGTGCTTTAGTTTTTATATCAGATTTATTTCTGTATCCTGTCCCTGATTTCTGCATTTTGACAGCGTCACCTCCTTCCTCCACCTCGACTCCCCCCGTAGTCTTGTCCCACTTTTGGATTTTATGGCGAAACCCTGTAATTGAGGGTGTATTTAATTGTGTGAGTGTGTCTGTGTGTGTGTGTGTCGGGGGGGTCCACCTGGAGGTCTCCTTTGCTGCCATCTCCCGCCCCTGCCAGTGTGTGTCACCCGGATGGCCATGACTGACTGGGAGAGGAGGGCGTGGAAGTGCTGCTTGCTGCCACATGAGAGAAAGTGCTTATATACAGTGTCTTTGGATTAAAACTGGTAAATATCGCCATAAAAAATTTCAAGAGTGTCTTTTGGGGGATGGTGAGCTGAGCGCTCTAAGCCTCTGCCGGGGTCTTCTCTGTTCCATTTTTCAGTGCTTCGTCGTCGCCATTCTCATCCTCAATCACAACTGTGGATGACAGGGGAGAGAGTTAATGAGGGGGGCTCATCTTGGTGTGGCGTCTTGAAAATTCACCACCGACTGACAGGAGGTCATTAAAGCCCAGAACCATTAGCACTGCGCTGTAGGAGTGGAAGTGGTGTGTGTGTGTGCACGAGAGCAAGAGTATGCAAAAAGAGGAAGATGACCATGAACCTGATTGTGTATGTCTGTCTCTCTTTACCTCTGTGTGTGTGTGTGTGTGTGAGTGTGTGTGTGTGTGAGAGAGAGAGAGAGAGAGAGAGAGAGAGAGAGAGAGAGAGAGAGAGAGAGAGAGAGATGCACGTTTGAGAGTGTGCATGTCTGAATTTCTTGCGTGTCTTCTCGCTGAGCACCTGCAGGTGCAATCCTTGCATGTCTGCCTGTTTGCCATGTTTGTCCATGTTGTGTCTGTGCGCTACTGTACATGCAACTGTGTCTGTCTGGGCATGTATGTGACACCCCGAGTGAGCCTCAGTTTTCAAGGACCATCTCCTGGGTGTCATCAGGAATGCAAAAGCCAAAAAAAAAAATTGAAAGAAATGATCGTGCAAACACAAAAATCATAAGTGAACAGCATACAAATCTCAATCATTGCAACCATTCGCTGAGGAGGGGACATCCAGCACAACTCTGTTGAGCAGCATTCAGAAGGCATTTAACAGCACGCACTGCGCATCCAACTTGTGTTGCAATGCGAATAGAATATTCAAAAAGCCATACATCCCACACGCATGCAAACAATAGATCAGCATCTCAGTCTCTGCTGAGGACCATGTCAAGGCGAAGGTGTTGCCTATCTGGCTGCACGCACACATCCTTAATTGTAGTCCACTGTAACCTATGTGCGCATTCAACACACCACCATGCAAACGAAAACGCCTTAATTATATAATTACCGCGTTTGCTCCGGCCTATTTGTCCGAGTTTCGGCGGGCGTTTATTCTGTGAGCCACTGAAGAAGTTGTTGGTGTCTTGAAGACGACAGGTGAAGGAAAGGTGTCCCTCGTCGCCCTCATTTCCATAATGACTCATTTTTTCTTCGTTGAAAGGGAGCACTTCCGACATCTCCAAATGCGTCTTTATCACCAAGGCGCACAAACTGAAATGTATAGCTCGTCGCCAAGCTTCAGCTTGGCCGTCTATAACAAACAAAGAGGGGGGGGGGGACAATGCTATCTGCTGACACGATCTAGCCCTTTCTGTTTACCCCGAAGACACGTGTATGTCTCCGTAGGTACGCACCAGAAATATCAGTAAATCAAAATGTCCTCAATTTCCCCGCTCGCGGAGCTTCGGCAACATTATCCAAAAATTTCCAGAGGTTTGTTCTCTGTGCGTATTGCTTTGGAAATGGAGGCGCACGTACAATAGAGCTGTGGAGCGCCCGCTGGTTTCGAGCGGCTGAACCCGTCGCACGGAAAATCTGAGGAAGAAATGCAAATTGAGGAGCGATGCAAAACACGGATCCAGGGGAGACCTGGCGAAGGAGCTGCACGGGGGTTTTCTGGTGCAGCCCAGAGAAGCTTCCAGTTGGAGTCGTGGCGTACCAGTGCTCCACTCTCCGGGATCTGGATGCAATCAAACAAATGGCGATCTTATATTCAAAGACGGCACATGAACGCGAACCAGTACAGATCTTTGGAAAACGTCGTTTACGCGCCACCACTCGACGAGTTCGAGGTGTCAAGTCTTCCAAACTGTTTTATGATGTTACAAAATTGGCGTTTTCTTTGGTCGTGGGGTTTGAGCGTGTCATGTGTCCACAGGGGCAGACCTCACCAGAGGAGGGCAGTGTTTTCATAGGCTAAGATGCGACTTTTGGCCCCATGGCGCACTTTCCGTTAAATACTAAGGGTCTGCGCTACTTTCGCTTGTTTTCACCGCAGCTTCAAGAAAAAGGTATCAGTGTGGAGGGACACGGTGGGGGTTGAAGATGTCACACGTGGGGATGAGAGGCCTGCTCTAGGAAGTAGTTTTATTGAATTGCTGAGTAAATCAAAGAATACTCCATGTTCCAGGTTTTACATTACATTGAGATGTTTGAAAGCCCTATTTGATCTTTAGTTGGCCCCCTCCCCAAATGAAATAGAACATACATGCACACTATATATATATAAATGACCTCACACTGTACATTTCCAAGAATAAGATGCTGAATCATGAGAGGCATGCTGATAATGTCCTCAAACCTGGTAGGATCCAGTTTGAGAACATTTTGTGTGTTTTGTTATCACATTAGGTGTTATGAGATCAGAGGGCGGTGTGAAAACTGCTTGCTTTGTTAAATGAAGCCCCCTGGGGTTGTCTTTAGGTTGAAACTAATTCTCACTGGGTTTACCACCCACTGCTGTCTGTACTGTTCACATATCTGTCTTGTGTCGGAAGAGTAGCACAAAGGGATCTTACAAAACACATGTAAGCCTACGGTAAAGGACCAATGGACAGAGATTACGTCTTGACATTGACTATCCTTTCTCAGAGGAACTTCACCAAATATCATTACACAGACAATGAGATGAAAGGTGATATGCGAGCCTGGAGCAGAACCAACTTTAATTTGCCGTCAACTATTCATAGAGGAGACACAGTCATGACACACCTATTCCCCATAGACTTACTGTATAGAAGCTGGGATTTTATCAGAGGCTCACATTTCATATCAGAAGATCTCCATAACAACTCTTTCAGTTTCACAGCATGTGGTTGTATTGTCATCATCAGAATTGCTGTATTGCTTTTCTTTTTTTTTTAACCAAAAACAGCTTCCTGCAGAGCTTCATGTGCAGATGAATTAAAAAAAAAAACAAAAAACAAAAACAGTTTAAACATAAAATAATCTTCTAGCCAAAAAACAAAAAACAATTGTGGTGATCTGAGACAGAACCTTTAAGGCTTTTAGTGTCAGCTGGCATAGAAAAGAAGAAAGAGAAAAATGAGGTAAGAAATTAAAAATGAGGAGCGATATAAGAACAAAAACAACTTAAGTTGACAAATATCTAAACCTGAAACATTTGCACAAGTGGAGAACAGTCAGTGAACTGAGTCAGATAAAATCTAAAGTTTGCATTAGCCACCTTATGCTACTGGTCATACCAGACCAAGATGGACTATAGCAGCAAAACCGCTGCTTGAATATATGGTGGGTATGTTTTATTGCCTATGTTTAAGAGCAATAATGTGTTTTTTCCCCTTTTCAAGAGTCATATATTTCGCTTTAAAATACTTGCTCTGTTAGTTTGTAGTAGGTGCACTCACTTCAGGCTGCAGCTGGTTTGAAGCCCTTGAAAACTGGGTATTTCTTTGTAACACTAAATATTCATGACTATGAAAAAAATCTCTGGTTAGTATAATATAAAATTAAAAAACTCAGATCGTTTGCTCCATCAGGTAAGCCTGGTTGGCTTGACAAAACAAAAAGATGATTCCATCAGCTCTCATCAGATGTAAATCCTGATTGGTGCAAGGAAGTTTGCGACAAACTGAGCTCAGCCCACTTGAAACCAGACTGAAACACAAATAGGTTGGAGAAATCTCTAATGTGTGAAATAAACAGAACTGTTCTAATTTCGGCAGCACACTTTCTGTGCGTGTGGATGACCTCACCATTCGAAGCAAGAAGCTGATAAAAAAAAAAAAAAAATAGGCTTTAAGGTGCACAAACTCACAAAAAATACTGCTGAGTCACCACTCAACGCTGACACAACACATTCTCTGAATTTGAACATTTATTTCTATAAAAGGGTTTTTTTTTTTTGACAAGTTATGAACCTCTCTGGAATTACATGCTTACAAAGTGCCCACTGTTGTTCATTTCCCATTTACTGGCTGCTGGCAGAGACCACTGTTCACAGGCAGGATATTTTAAGAATATCATAGGCATCACCATTGAAAAGGGGAATGAAGGGGAATGACTTTTTTCAGGCATAAATGGCTGCCTTCATTATCTGTTTTATCATCGTCTTCATCAGTAGTTGGTGCAGCGCAGGTATGAGCGGTAGATGGTTTGGTCTATCCATCGGCGGAATTTGGACACAGCTGTGTAGACTCCAGGAAACTTAGCATCACCACAGCCGTTGCCCCAGGAGACCACACCATAGACACGCCCCCCACACACCAGCGGCCCCCCAGAGTCTCCCTGCAAGGAAAGACCACACCCTCCATCAGTCATCCTGCCACAATGTACTTCATGAGAAAACGATTGATCTGAGTTTCTCACAGTTTACTGGAAAGCTGTTTTAATGTCCTTGGTGTTGTAGGATGAGGTCACTTCTGTGCTGTAGATTTGGCAATAAATGAATTTGACAGCAGTCAATTACAAGATGTGGCAGTGACACAGAAGCTCTTTAAAATCACTGTAAGATCAGACACTTCCTCACAAAAGAGATCATCTGAAATTCACACGTAAAACAGGCATGTGGCACACTGAAAATTTACAGTAGTACAGAATTTTTATCACATGTGATATGTCCAAAGACAGCATAAGCATGTGTGAATTTTACATGTGAACTCACATATGCCTGCATGTGAGTTTAGCACGTGTAAAAAGATGTTACAACATTTGACTAAGTCTTATGTGCTGCCGGGAAATTTTTACAATACAAAAAAAAAAAAAAAAAAGGCTAACAGAGGCATGAGAAACAAAACTGTGTCTCAGGATCAGGATGGTTGCATTCACCAGATCTCTTGCTGCCACTTTGAAATGCCGGCACACAAAGTTGCCGACTGCAAGGTTAATTATAGCACATTTAAATTAGTAATTTAGCTAGTTGCCTAAGGCAAAATATAGCCTACTGGTATATCACACATTGAATTTTATGTAATTCTCCCCTCACAATAAAGGCACAGACAGAATCATGTAGCAAATAAACAAATCAGAGCCTGTGAGTGTCTGTGGCTACGAATGACTGTACTTCAAAATCACTGCAGTGTCTTCAGCCCTGATGCTATTTCAGGGTTGCTTTTCTATCTCTTCTGTAACTATCATAACTAATACAATTCCTGAGGGGGGGCTGCCACGTCTGTTTAATAAAAGGTTGTAGCTGAACCAGCACTGACATGATGAACTCTATTCCCACACTGTCCGGGGGATGAGCTTCCCAAAATGGAGTTACTGTTTCGTTTAATGTGACCTGATGAAAGGAGGATGACCCTGTGTAATTTGATATACACTGGGAATCAAGGCCAGTACCACAGAGAATTGATTATTTCAAAATGGATTTAGTTGCTTTTGAAAGATCAAGTGATCATGTTTGTCACAATGGGGCAGATTGGACATTAATGTACAACACCCAGTTACCTCGCAGATGTTTGAAATAATTGCTCCATGTCAATGGGAGCAGGTGGAATAGCTTTCATCCCCTTGTACCTTGCATGCATCTTTTCCTCCAGTCCTGTAGCCAGCACAGATCATGTTTGCTGTGATGTTTCCGTTAAAGGACTCGCTGCTGTTACACCTTGCCGTAGAAACAATGGGCACTGTGACTGTCCTCAGGGTGAAGGGGGCCTGGCCTCCACCCATACTGTTGTAGCCCCACCCAGACACCCGACACACCAAGCCCTCGACCACTCCTGTCCCCTGCCTCGGCAGAGGGGCCAGCGACACGTATTTGTTCAGCACCATGGGAGCTCGCAACTGGACAGAAAAGCAGAAGAAGTTCAAATATACCATGTTATCTTGATAGCTAGTGAAATTTCACTCAACCAGTATTTTATTTATCAACAATGGATCAACGAGAAAAGGGTTTGTAGTTACAAACCAGCATAAAATCATAATCAAACTCTGCAATCCCGATTGTCTCTACCAAGCCTTTAATTCTATTTTTGTGCCGTTGTTTTTGTTGTACAGCCCACAAGCTCTGCTCTCATAGATCCTATTTGAATTTTAGAGTGAAAAATGTCTGATAAACTCACTGTACACCACCTGCCCTGCAACAAACAGCAGGCGGACAAGGTTAGCTACCAGCTGGTGACAAAAGTGGGCAAGACTGCTAATGTTGCTCTGTGTCTGCTGGGTTTAAATAGGCAATCCTTCACTAACACATCCACCATATCGACTTTAGGTGACAGTGTGCCAGTGCTGTGTGTACAGTTTGTTCCACTGCGCCCAAGTGACCAAAAACATTATGATAAGACAGCTTTAAATTTCAAAGGGCATCAAAATAAAGATACAGCCCTTTATTGATGCAGAAAGAGAAATATTGCAAGTGATTTGTTTGCAGAACATAAAATATATTTAACGTATTTAATACACTGCTTTTGCTTCTGAGAGATGAAGAATAAAAGGTGCTTCATTTTATGACCTCAGCTGGCTACTGAGCTTGAGTCATTTGGATAATATAAATGGTGTGATAGACATTTTTTTCCACGGAGATATACAGTGACACAAATTATCGTCCCACCTCTGGCTATAAATAGAAATAAATTAAAGAAGCAGCATTTCTCTTAATGCTCTCATCTCACTGAATATCTGCATATTTATCACCCGTGTGCACTTATATCAAAGTATAGACAAAATCTTTACACAATTAGTAATAAGAGGACAGTGAACGTCTCATGCTGAAAGTTCAAGACATCATAAAAATGTGAAATAACAATATATAACAAAGCACAAAAACACAAACAGTAGCTCCCTAAATTTACCCAGTGACAAAATATGTCCAAATGTATGCAACAACACTCACTAATCAACACACTTTAGATGTTACGCTCGAGATAACATTGCTGTTTGTTGCACCGTGCCTGCTGTACCTTAATGAGCATGATGTCAGCATTGTTGGTGCTCCTGTTGTAGAGGGGGTGCGTGACCAGCCTGTGGGGTTTGGCGTACTGCTCAGTGCCCTCAAAGGTGTTTACGATGTAGTCGCCCGCCACTATCATCATGTGCTCTGGCCTAAAAAACAAGTCATTTCCATTTCACATCATATTTATCAACAAATATAAGACTGAACAGATCATCTTGAGATTTGATCATTACAAACAAAATCAGCACAGGCCTATTGTATACATTACAATAAGAGTCATCATGATCACGATTTATCAGCCTGTCAATTCATATTCATGACAACATTTTTCGTAATTTAATTGGACTGAATAGTTTGTCAATAGACAGGGACGGTGGGAGTGATGGGACATGGCACACATGAGAAATGATGACCAGAATTCAAAGTCACAGCGCAGAGTGAGAACACGGGCCGCCATAAAGCCAGAAGTGTGTGCCAGGGAACAATGGCTCACTGTGTGCAGGCAGGGCTGGGACTGTATAACAGAAATACAGCCAATTTCCTGGATCCAGACAAGATCACACTTCACTCACACGCGCGCACACACACACACACATACACACACACACACACACACACACACACACACACACACACACACACACACACACACACACACACACACACAAGGTCAACTGACTCGAGTCAGCTGACTCGACCGCATCTGGGTGCTGTTTGACTTCCCAGTGGCCCGCATACAGGTTTACTTTGCGTCATGATCAAGCGGCATCGTTTTGACATTAGCTACCCGTAGAATGGATGTTTACTTTTAGGCATCTGTTGGGACCATCTGCTCACAATATAAAATCATGCCAAATTAGCTTCTACACACTGACTTCTACAGAGTCCACCGAAAGAACATCAGAAGAATGTCATTGCCGTTACCTTGAGTTCAAACACAGCTGTCAGGTCGCATTTTAGATCTATAAGGGAAGAAGTATTTAAAGGAAATCTATTCAGGAAGTAGAAACAGCCTTGATTCTTGCTCATTCTCTTGATTAGTAAGTTTTCGGTTAATAAAAGCAAAGGTTGTAGAACAAGAGTCTACAGCCATGCTAGTGGCTCTTGAGGCTGTAGTGTTAGATGCTAATGTCAGTATGCTGATGCTAACATGCAGTTAGCTGGTATTATGTTTACCATCATCTTAAGATGCCAGAGAATGCGAGAGCATGGCTTTAAATGGTCTAACGTAAAGAAGCATGTAACTGTCCCAACATGGCTATCATGACAACATGGATTTGTAAGTTTTCACCTAACAGTAACAGTAAGAAGCATCAACAACTTCTTGGCGACATTCTTACCCAATGTTACAGTGCGCTGCGGTCAGCACCCAGTACCTGTGAACCAGTGATCCACCACAGAAGTGTTGGCCCCTGGTGCTCTGCAGTGACACAATGTATTTAATGGAGTTCGGTGCAGCGGTGTGACCACCTACTATACGGCCCTGCATGAGCACGTGGCCTGTGTGGAAGGAGAAAAATTTACAGGATAAAGTGTGGTTCCTTCATGTTTTCATCTAAACTACCAATACCCAAAACATCCTGCATTTTTGGATGGTAGAAGCTCCACAGGGATGGATTTCAATCACACTTAAAAAGTCTATCTTATAAAACATGGAGAGCCTTTGGTGAACAAAAGAGAAACATGAAAAGTGAGGCCCTCCTCATCTCCTCTTCAAGCCCAATGACCTGGCCTTACAAGAAGTGGTTTTCTGTCACCTGGGAGGCCGCAGCGTAATGAAGGTAATCCAATCTAACCTGACCTCTGAGTGTCACTGCCTCACTCTGGGCTCTGAAATCACAGAGTGGGGGCTCTTCCTGCCTGCCTTATGAAACAGCTTAACTACTGTACTTTGGCTTCGGGCTATACAAAACATAATGGGAACAGTAAAGACTATTTGCTGGAAATATCCACAACTCCACAGCACAACCATGGCTGGAATTTTTTTTTTTTTTTTGCTGAACACTTGTTGAAGAGTAATCACAAAATAACCTGCTGACTGTGGGAGGTATTAGAACGCAATCAAAAGGAAAAGTTTAACATATTCGGGAAATAGTCTCTTCATTGCCAAAATCTCTTGAATTTCTTGAATCCATACAAACACAAATATAAAAATGACAATTCCCCATTTTACAGGGGTGATGTGCTTGTTCAGTTGTCAGACAACCAGAGTACTCTCCAGGAGGTTAGTCTGACAAAATACCCTTTTGTGAAATGTAACTAAGCAAACCTGCTTATTTATAAGCTTTAGAGGATCTGGTAGACAGATCTGGACTGAGCCTGGCTAACTGTTTCCCCCTGTTTCCAGTCTTTGTGCTAAGCTAAGCTAATCGGCTGCTGGCACAATCTTCTCATCTAACTCTCAGCAAGAACATGACATTTGCCAAAATGTTGACCCATTTCTGAAAAAAAGTCCAACAGAATCCAATGTTTAAAACTGAGTTAAATCATCACATATTTTAAACATTTACTCACTGTGCACAGTCATGAGGTCCAGTAGCACACAGCTCAAACACATGAGCAGGCTCATTGTAACTGTGGAGGTCTCAGGCTTAGGTTATCCTACACCATACCAGCAGCTGAACCACTGCAGTCAGACAACCAATGCCCTGCACCTGTCTGTCCAGCCTGGACATCCACCCCTCCGGAAACAGAAGGAGTCAGTCACACCAACCTTTATCCTCGAGTTTCCTGAAAAAAAAACCCCAAAAAGTTCTCAGTTTCATCCTTCATCGTGACATGCGGCTCCATGGGCCAACACTGTCGCATTGATTGAAAAGAAAAGAGAGCGACAGAGTTCACCTTCAGAAGCTGCCCAGCACCCCCCTGCCGTCCCAGCATCACAACTCTTTCTCCTGACCCTCCTGACTCGTGGAAAGGCCTTACATTGTTGCCATGGCAACACAGGGTACTGTGCCGAGCAGGTTCATCTATACTGTATCAGCATGCTCTGTCTGTGTCATCATCCAGGCTTATCCTTGCTGAAATGTTTCAATAGCCTACTGTGTGTGCGCGAGTGTGTGTGCGCATATGTGTGCACTGCTTTGTTTTGTAGCTGTGGGGAGATTCACGTCTGAGTCGAGACAGCACAGAGTTTTTCTACGCAGCCGAGACACACAGCTGTTCCTCTGTATGAGCATGAATCATCCATCACTATTGAATCCGTGTCTGCAATGATAACTCATAATCAGCCAGATCATCATCATCATCATCATCATCATCATCATCATCATCATCATCATCATCAGCCTTCTGGCAAGTCAGCATCATCCACAGCATGACAGGAGAATCTCGCCTGACCTCCTCTTGTCCCACATTTAGAGCAAGCTGAATAATTGATGCCTCACGCGGTAGAACGGGAGAGACAGCTTTGTGCGGCCTCCCGCTGTCAGGTGTTTCCTGGACCAGCACTCAGCCAGCGTCTCAGACAATCACCTCAAACATTAGGCTAGTTTTTTTTTTTTCTATTTCAGAAATACAGACAAAGCAAACATGACTCACACAGATATTTTTTAAACACTGCAAATATTTAACCTGAACTTGGTCTTACAATATGAGGACATTCAGCCAGCATATTTTCTCACTTACCCCGACTGACCACGCATACAGATTTCACATTGTTTGGCCGGGATATTTAAGCCTGTTCTTCATGCCTCTTATGAAATGTGACCTTTAAAACTTCTGCTTAGCTGATTAGCCACAGTGATGGGGACATTGTTTCTGGAAAGACATGTCGCTTGCGGCTAAAGATCCACCTGATTAGCTTTAGTGTAGTTTTATTTACTTTCACATCTATTTAACATATTACTTTATGTTGTGTCTCTGCTTTATTTGATCGACGTCTGATTGCTGTAAACTTTACTTACTGACTTAACTTTTTAAAGGAATGGTTTGATACTTTGGGAAATGTGCACACTTGCTTTTTTGATGGATGAGAAGATTAATACTACTCTCTCAACTTAGATTGGTATTGATCGTCTCATCTGAAAACTTATTTCCCAAAATGTCAGACTATTCCATTAAATGTAGCTTTTTAAGGCTTTGAGGTAGGATCGGAGGATATCATGGTACGTACCGTGAGATGATATTTGCCAAAAATCTGAGAACTAGCAATACTATTTATACAGAGGTATATTTAATACCGCAGACTGTATCCATCCTTAGCAATCAAAATATTATATATATTGATTTGATTTGATTTGATTTGATTTGATTTTAGCCTTGATGCACCTTGATTTGTCTTTCAACTGATTTTCCAGAAAATGTACCTTTTCATGATATATATCAAAATGAGAATATAAAGTAAAATATTGCCCACTTCTGCTTTGAGCACCACAATTTTCCATTTCATGTGTGATATTAAGATTAATATTAAGATTAAGATTTTACTTTATTGATCACTGCACACACATACTACAGGGAGGAGACTGCACACACGCCATGCTTCGTGAAATTATTTTCTCCACATTTAACCCATCCTGGTAGGTCTTCCTCCACAGCAGACCAGGACCGGTGGACTGCCAGCCGACAGTGGCGCCCAGGGACCCAGTTCCTCTTTGTCACCATTGGTCAGGTGGTGATCTTGCATGTTTTTAGTGTGTGTGTGTGTGGGGGGGGGGGGGGGTTATGGAGGATACCCCAGGTGAACACGGGGAGAACATGCAAACTCCACACAGAAAGGCCCCATTCTCCTCGAGCAGCAGGTACCGAGTGCATGGTGGAGGGCACGCCATGGAAGGAAGGAAGAAATCCCAGAGACAGATATCTAGAAAGCAAGAGGTAGAGCCTTTACACACACTGTTAAATATATGTGTGTGTGTGTGTGTGTGTGTGTGTGTGTGTGTGTGTGTGTGTGTGTGTGTGTGTGTGCAGGCTGAGCTCAAATTTTCACAAGATTAAAATGTTTTATTAACATGCAACCATAATTTAGCGTGTATTTGTCAATGAAGACTTTCGACTTTCTGAATATATAGAGACAAAGCAAACAGACACAAATAGAGACAAATTCAGTTTTTTAATATTGACATAAGAGTCTGCATGAGGCAAACGACATTTCAGGGACACTTATTCCTCTCAGACTCATCACTGATACATCTTTACTACACATGCAGTTCTGTGCAAGGCAAGGCCTCACACACACACACACACACACACACACACACACACACACACACACACACACACACACACACACACACACACAAAAGCATCCAGTTTGCAATCTCAGCTTTGCACCTGAGGGAAAGCGGAGCACACTATCACCTTTCACCCTAACAGTTGGAATGACACCTTGGGAAGTGTAGACTGTATGGAGGCTATGAGTTACAAACCAGAAGGTCATGTGTGTGGGAACTGAGAACTGGAAAAAAACAGCTGGGAACCCAAATGATAGCGACTGAGGAGAAGAGAGGAGAGACTGCCACTTGCTTTGATCATTTACTTATAAGTCAAAATCAGACGTACAAAAGACATGCTGGACTCAGTTCAACAGAATCTGAGAAAGTTCTGCCTTGTTCAAGTGATGAATGAATGCTGTTATGTCATGCGATGCCTCAGGTTGACAGGCTACTAGACAGTAAATACATCATACTCAGACATCATATGAGCCAGCATGCCAACATGTCTTTTGTCATTTCTCTGGCTTGTTGGGTTTCATCTCCATAAAGCTTCACTTTGTCTCCACCACAGGACAATGGGCTGGATCTGTGACAACAAAGGCCTTCGGAAGAGAGGTGGAATGAAAGAGAAGGCTGCTTTTTTTTTTTTTTTTTTCTTTTTGGACATGTACTAGGTCACATTATGTATGAGAGACACTTAGATGTATGGCGGACAATGGCAGGGAACAATGAGAGTGAGAGTGGTTACGATATAAAAGAAGCCTGACAGTTCTCAAGCTTTACTGTATGTCCCGGTATGAGAGGAGTGTGTGAGAGTGTGTGTGCCCATGTGTGGATGCTGCACTTGGACTGTTTTCTCACTTGACTCTCAGATAAGGTGAGACAGCTTCGTATTGAATGGATTTCAGCTCGATTATGTGCTGCTGGCAATTAGCTGTGGGACTGTGGACTAAGGCCGTCAAGAGAACCAGCCAGAGTTTTATCAGCGATTTGTTGGAATTTAAAGTTCAAATGAGTCAGACGAAGCATGCAATTAGTTGTAAGTTTAGTTTATTTCTGTGTGACTGTGAAGAATCAGTGCAATGAACAGGAAGTCTCCTATTTATACTTAATTTCCATTTATGCTCTGTAAGTATAAAATGTAAACCACTGAGCAAAGATGATCTTAGATGTAGAGGTTCTTGTCTCAGTGCACAGAGTTCATGTTTGACCTCATCAGCTTCACTAATTTTTGTAAATATCTGCTTATTCTGAATTTGATGCAGCAACATGTTTCAAACTCGTTGGGACAGGAGCAACTAAAAACTGGGAAAGTTGTGGAATGCTCCAAAAACACCTGTTTGGAACATTCCATAGGTAAACAGGTTCATTGGTAACAGGTGATAGTATCATGATTGGGTATGAAAGGAGCATCCTGGAAAGGCTCAGTTGTTCAGAAGCAAGGATGGAGAGAGGTTCACCACTTTGTGGACACATGATTGTACAAAGGATGTTACTACATGGGCTCAGGAACACTTTGTAAAACTGTTGGTTTGTTTGCAGACGATTGCATTCTGTTCTATTTATGTTTTTCAGTCTCCCAACTTTTCTGTAATAAGAGTTGTACATGAGCTAAGAACCTTTTCTGGGGTGAACTGCCACTTCAGGATGACTGTGGATCTTCATGTGTTATCTATCCTGTGTCTGTATCAATCCTTTATCATCAACCAGCAACCAAAAGTTAAGAAGAATTAGTGAACATTTGGTTTGGGGCTAAGACTTGAACCTGCTGTATGATTTGTCCTGATGGGATTCTACAGAAGAAAAGCCCTGTGTGTGCGGGAGTGAACACATTTATGCAGCTAAATGATCTTAGATGTAATTTACTTTTGAATTTTGACATTTACTACTTTTGGTTATTGTGGTTGATAATAGAGGATACTTTCAAAGTAAACAAAGAGTTCAGCAGAATGTAGAATGCAATATGAATTAAAAATGTGACACGAGCCAGTGATATCTTTCCTTCTGCTCTTCACCTGTTCATAGCCAGTGATACTGACCACCTCTACTCTTTCTTTCTTTTATTTTGGTAGCTATAAAGATGAACCTGGCTCCATCCTGTCACCTCTCACTGCTCCTTCTGCTTGTTGTAACCCTAACAGGTGAGTACATACCGTCTTATTTACATTGAAACCTTCAGTCACACACGACTGACTTCATGTAACTCTAAGCAAAAAATAAAAGCAGAAGCTTATTTCATGTTAATGAATAGATCAATATTTTGTGTCTGAATTCAGTCCTCTCCTCTGCTCTAAGGTGTGCAGGGGGGGAGAATCATTGGGGGTGCAGTGGTAGAACCCTACTCCATCAAGTATCAGGCCTCCCTGCTCTTCATGAAGCACCACTTCTGTGGAGGCACCCTCATCCACCCGCAGTGGGTGGTGTCTGCTGCCCACTGCTGGAGGCCGTAAGTTACTGCAGTTTTACGCACTCTCACTGGGGCCAGTTTAACTGAATATCCATGGCAGCACTGCTGCACCTTGCCTTTGACTCTCAAAACTGCATAATAGACAGAATGTAGGAGTGATTGGGAACAACCATCATTTGACTTTGACAGAAGTACTGGATCTGTGCTGATGAGCTCTCCCTTCTCCTTTGCTCACTCTGTTTGTTTAGAAGTCACATGATCCAAGTGGTCCTGAGTGAGCACGGCATCACCAAGGTGGAGGGCTTTGAGCAGAGGTTCAATGTCTCCTTAGTGGTCAAGCATTATGAGTACAGACACTGGACGTTTGACAATGACATCATGCTGCTCAAGGTAAGGGACAACTGTAGAATATGACAGGTTTTGATACAGATATGGATTTGATTTTGATCCTGTCTTTCAGGGTGTGAGTTGAAACCAACTGACATTACTGATTGACATCACTGACATTGTCAGTGACCTGTAACCCAGTTCTGGGGCAGACAGCAGAGAAAAGCACCATGATAAATATGCAACAAACTGCACAAACTCTTGAAGTTATATAACTGTACCAGTGTTCACATTTCTAAATGATCTTTCATCTATCATGTTTCATATATGAGCTGCTTCTCAAGGGACCCTATGTGTCATATTATGGTACTCCAGCAATTCACTACTTTATTTCCATAAAGTTGGAAAACTCACAAGAGACAGATTTGTAAAGGAACTGTCAAAATCAAAGCAGGAGGGTCTGACATATTCTGACTTTAGGTACTTAGCATGGGTAAAATTCCAATAAAGCTCAGTCACACATTTGCCATAATGCAACTCAATAGTATCTTTCGTTGGACCTTCCCTTACAGGTAAAAGCCTTTGTATTTCAAACTCCACACCACAAGGCTGAAACACAGGCCGTCTGTTATAGCCAGTAATGAAAGCATTCACTCCCTCACTTAAGAAAGAACAAGGTAACAAACAGTCCTGGATTAAAAATATTACTCGAGTTAATGCACAGAATGATCTGTATTATCAGTAAACTGTACTGAAAGTATCAAAGTAAAAGTATTTATTATGTAGAATGGCCCCACCAGAATTTATAAATTATAGGATTGTTGTCACTGATGTTATAATGTGTGAGAGGAAAATAAGAGGGAGATTTTTAGCAGCTGATAATATATTTTGTGATAAATAAAATGCTATATATGCAAAATAATCAGGAGCTCCAGATGTCAGGTAAAGGCAGTAGACTAAAAAGTACAATACGTTCCTCTGAAATGTAGCGACGCTGAAGTATAGAGCATACAGCAGTAAGGATACAGCTAGGCAAGCTGACCAGTCTGTGACACATGTGGAAAGGGTCTTTTGTCCACAGTCCACAGACTTCACTTCAGTCAGTGAGAGTACTGACTCACTGTTTTCATTCTGCATACTAGCACTATTGCGCAACCTGGCACTTCACTTTCAGTTTGAATGAACATCAGTTTCATTTTGAATAGAGTTCAGTTTCATTTTCAATGAACAATTTACCACTGAAACACACTACAAATTATCCTTTCTACCTGTTGAACCAGGGACCTGCCACAGCTACATTCAGCCCCTTTACGGAGTAATCTGCCTCCATCTGTTCTCGTTTTAGTCATCGTATTCTGTTTTATACAGTGTTTTTATGTCATTTCATGAGTCATCAGTCAACAGCACAGACGGCACAGCTGTCCATTGATAAGAGCAATAACCATCTCCACTCACTCCTTTTGTAATGTGAATAGAAAATGCACAGCACTACCTTCAGAATGAGCTTTTCTGTCCACTGACTGAGGGAGATGTCCTCTATCCTCTATGATTCAGCTGGACCGTCCAGCTATCATCAATGCCAGGGTCGAGCCGGCCTCTTTGCCAGACCCGGACTCACCCCCCTTGGCCGACCTCACCCGCTGCACAGTGAGCGGCTGGGGTGTGACCTGGCTCAACAGGTACAGTCTGTCACCTGTACTGAGGGCAGTGAACGTGGACATCTTCGCCAACTGCTGGTACTACTACTACTTCAGGATCACAGAGAATATGATCTGTGCGGGCTCTCTCTTTGGTGGGAAAGACTCCTGTCAGGTGAGGCACAAAGTCGTGTGTGTGTGTGTGTGTGTGTGTGTGTGTGTGTGTGTGTGTGTGTGTGTGTGTGTGTGTGTGTGTGTGTGTAAATCATCACATTGTATGGTGAATGCTTGGATTAAGGTTAGAGGAAGGTTTGGTTTAGGATAGGCAAGTAGTGTTTATGGTTATCTTAAGTCTCCAGGAAATAAATCTAAGTCATAGTGACTGAAACAGAGCTGTGCGTGTTTGTGTGTGCGTGTGTAATGTAATGTAATACTGAAAATTACTAAAGAGCCTGTATTGTAACATATGACTTTATTGTTTACTACAGTATTTTCTAGGAGTCCCACAAACCCCACTGCCAAAATGCAAAAGACAGGATTGAGAGTGGTTGTTAAACTCAATTTGAAATGAGTTACTTGTTTTTATGATACTATTAAAGCTGCATTCATTGTTTTCTCGGTTACTTGGGGCCAGTCAAAAAAGGCGTACAGACATCATTAACACGTTGCCACCTTATAAAGTTGCCAAACGTGTTTATTTCTTATCTGTCAAGCTGTTAGTTTACATCAAAATGTGTCACACTAAACCAACAGGAACCTTAAACTTTTTTCTTTTTTTGGTCCTCAGGGCGACTCAGGAGGACCTCTTGTTTGTAACGGTAAATTTGAGGGCATTGTATCTTGGGGCATCGGCTGCGCCTATGCTTACTACCCAGGTGTTTACACCAAGGTCAGAAACTACCTCGGATGGATCAACTGGATCACCCAGAACAGCTAATGAGATTCTTAGTAACACACTCACTTAAGACTCTACTGTGATGTAGATTTGAGTGGATCCGAATGGACCCAGAAGATTTTTTTTTTTTTTTTTTTTTGCTGTCTGTTATGCAGTACTTTCATATAAACATGAATGCATTTTGCTCAATGTCTTTTTTTCCCCACTTTCTGAATATCATGTGAGAGAGATGGCTCAGGTAATTTAAAAGAAATAAATAAACAAGTCTGACATTTATATGTAACTAAATGCACTTTGTTTTTCAGACTTATTCTACTGTTTGTAGTGTTTTCCACAAGAGATGTAAAACTATGTCGCACCCATTTCAGGGATCATTTTGGTCTTTGAAGCTCACATTTCTCTGTTGACTCAGAGCTCAATAAAGATGCGTATTTTCTCAGACTGTCTCCTCTGTTCACACCCGAATACACAATTTAGAAGGAAGAAAGGCATTCAGGAAAATCGTGTTCCACAGACTAGTTTAGCCACATAGGTGAGTCGCAGAAACCTGCTTGAGCTTCTCTTTAACATCATGTCTGTACAAAAGGAGTAATGGCAACAAAAACCACTTCCCATTGCCTCATGACTGCACGCTGGCATGCTACCAGGTGATTGGCTGTGACAGCTCCCTCTCCCCCTTTACCCTGTCCCATTCACGTTTAAAGCTGCGTGACAAAAGACTCATTCACTGACTCAAAAGTAGCCTCAACAACTCCAAGAGAAAATATGGACCGAGTCAAGTTCAGAGGAGAGGTAATGAATATGAAGGACCACGGCTCCAGACACTTGTCCCAGGAAACAGTCAAGAGGCTCATCCACCAGTCTCAGGAGGCAAAGACGAAAGCCTACTGTCCTTACAGCAAATTCAGGGTGGGGGCTGCTCTCCTGACCCTTGACAACTGTGTTTTTACAGGTAAGGCACAAACTTTGGCATGAGTTTGAAACAAAGGTTTAGGATGGACAGGATAGCAAATTTAATGAACATCCACTTTTTTTGTTGCTAAACGTTAAGACTGATTTCTCTCTTCTTATCATTTAAGCTCTAAGTTCTTTGCCATCATCAGCAAGAAGACTTTAAAATGCCATATACGTCTAAAAGAAAGAATTGTAAAAGTTTAGTACATTGCAAGCAGAGAAGAGATCAGAGCCACAGCTTTACGCAACTTGTGTTGGAGTAAAGTCCTTCCTCGCTGTTTTGTTATTGTTTGAGATCATTTGACATGCGGGAGACGTAACAGAATTTCATTTGAAGTGCAAGGAAATTGAACATTAGCTTGATGAGAGATGAATTTTGGCACACTACGCTAATGATTACCTGAAAACAGGCAGTTCAAATGACTGGACTCCGTGAGGAAAGGGTAAAGGTTTCATTTCAACATGTCTCTCTACAGCAGCCCGCCCTTAAACCCTCACCAGGAGAAAGCCTTGATCATTCTAAGGGGTTGAGAATAAAATCACATTTCTAAGGATCAAGAAATCTTCATTTTCCCATGACTTACGGTGACCTTTTGTAATTGCATCACCTGTGTCAACAGTGCTGTCCACACAGACAGGGATGTCAAATCATTGTCAACAAAGACACCACTCTCCTATTCATGTCACTGGACTCTACAAAGCTGAGCGACTCACGTGTCCCTGAGCAGAACAGTCTGGGGGGGCAAGGGCTGGCAAACAGCTGTGAGTGCAAAGACCGTTTGAGCAACTATTTGACCAGGACAGAAGAAGTAAACAGAAAGACCCTTTGATGGTGGAAACGCCTCTATTTTCCAACTTTCTTTTTCCTAATTTTCCTCTCTGTAAACTAATTCCACTCTAAGCATCTGTTGACTGTCCTTGTGTTTCTGCAGGCTGCAACGTGGAGAATGCGTGCTACAACCTGGGTCTGTGTGCTGAGAGGAACGCTATCTCCAAGGCAGTGTCAGAAGGCTACACAAATTTCAGGGCCATTGCAATTGCCAGGTGACACCCTCCTTCTCGTAACCCAGACAGTGGCGTTGCTAGGGTCTCTTGAGGCTCCATGCAAGAAACCCCTGGGGCCTCCATCCCACCTGTGCATGCCGCAAAATTTGTTTTTTGCACACATAAATGCACAATTTCCCATTTACATTTGAGATGAATACTGAAAAAAATAGATTAGTGGTTCTCAAAGTGAGGTCCAGGAACCAACAGAGGTCCCTGAAAGCCCAGGCCTATCAATAATTGTTGTTGTAAATAAGTGGCCGGGGGCTCCAAGCAACTGCCTGGCTTGCCTGTCCGCAAGCCCCGCCCCTGAGCCCAGACCATGATATGTTAAACTCTCTGCATTTCCTTTGCAACACCTGCATCCGTCCTGCCCTGCGCAAGCCCACCATCATCATTCAAGCATACCAAACCATGACTCCTTTTACTTTTTCAGTTTCTTGCATGTCACCAAAATTCACCAAACTGAGTCACACTTCCTCTATTGCCTCTCAAGTTCAACAGTTGCTCAAAGTGGACAAACAGGTGAGGCAAGAAACAGCTGGACGTGGGTCTCTGCCAAGCAGCAATCAACATGCTGTGCCTAACCGAGCAGAAGATTTTTTTAATAGCTCTGTGATGATTAAGATGCCTTCATCAGTATTGTGAGAAACGGGTAGAGAACAGAGCAACAGTGGCAGAAATGTTAACATTTGCTGGGGAAAATGGGGAACCAATAATATGATTATTATGAAGAGGGCTCCAAGAACCTGGTGTTCAACATTCATTTCCGATACATGTAAACATCAGCTACATCATCAAGCGCCCGCAGGCCTAGCTGAGCATTCAGACCTTTTGTTTCTCAATCATATGTTTCCAAATCTGTTCATTGCAGTGACCTGGATGACCAGTTCATCTCCCCGTGTGGTGGCTGCAGGCAGTTCATGAGAGAGGTATTATCATCTCTGCTGGTCTACTGGTTTCAGGAGCTTTGACTTTCCAGTCTGTGATGATATATCAAGGTCTCCACATAGAGCAGTGTAAAATGTTTTCAGCTGGTAAACCATTGTACACTGTTTCTTAACTTTCAGCTGTCAGGACTACACACAAAACATTGAGCACTAAGGGGTGCTTCGCCAACATGCTGTACTTTCTTTTTTGTTTGTCATCCTCCTCACAGTTTGGGCTAAACTGGGACGTGTACCTGTCGAAGCCCAATGGCTCGTACCTGAGGATGACCGTGGATGAGCTGCTGCCAGCATCCTTTGGCCCTGAAGATCTATCCATGAAGAAAGCGTTTAACATTCCTAATGAGGACTGAGTCTGCATTGTAGAGCAAATCACACACCCCCACACAAGTTTTGGTTCTTTGAACCATGATAGCATGTACTGTTGCTGCTGAAAATGTGTATTCATGTTTGCTGGTAGCTCCATTTATGATAATTTATGGTATATTTGTTCTTGTATCATCTACTGAATGCGAGCAATGTCACATATTTAAGTGTATTCTACGTACAGCGTAATTTTAATAAACATATCATCAAGCTAATTGCCAGAGAGCTGGAAAATTCATTGTGCCTTCATTAATGATCCATTGACCTTTACATGAACAAACTGAATGCTGTGCTGCTGTAGATAAAGATGTTTCTCAGTTAAAAGAAGCGTGAAGGAAAATGACAAAAATCAAGGCAAGTCAAACTCATCTGCACATTTTAATAAATAAACTGTTTTAAAAGGAGTTTCTTTTACTAATTTACACTTCATTTCTCACATTTGGATATGGACACAAATGAAGCTCAAAGGACATACAAGAAAAAAAAAAGATTACAAGTTACAGTGTACTGCAATTATTATTTCTTGAGCAGCAAATTATTCCATTACAGAGTCAAAGGAGGAGACGGAGGGAGTGTAACATTTAAGTTAGCAGTGCAAATTCGCTAAACATTTGCTAGTGATTTTAGATTTACTTACTCCATGCATTAATATTTACAGTGGTTTAAGGGCACAGGCTTAAAAAGGGCAAGTATAAGAGTAGGATTTTTTATTGTTTCTCCCTGATTCAGACAGTTGACAAGAACTTAAAAAAATAGGCGACAAAAAGGCAGATTTCAACATTTTGGGTACAACTTACCCAAAATGATCAAACTTCATCAGAATTCAAACTTGGCTGGTAGCATGTTCAATATTAAATCCCTTAGCAGAGCAGAAAAACACCAGGAAGCATCCTATTCAATCGGCAACCAGCTTTTTAAACACACACAGTCACGTAGGTGGTGTCATGTGAGCAAGTTGGTTATTGCTGCTTGCGATGTTGTAAAATTCTCTATGTCTTTAAGCCTGGAATCAGTATGGTTGAATCAGATCAAGAAAAGCAAACAAAGGTCAGTCATGAAGTTTAACGGAAAGCTCTGAAAAGTTAAAAAAAAACAAAACAAAAACAACTTGTCTATAAAGTCAGTGCATCAGGCTCAGTTTCCAAGCCTTTATTCATACTGACCCATGTGGAGATCTGATCACACACAGCAGAATCCTCCATCAAGGTCAAGCTCATGTCAACTGGAAGGAAGTGTTCAGGTGCAAAGCCAAGTCTAGACAAAAAGAAGCTTATTCCTTGCTGTATGAATGCACATAATGAATGCACAAAAGAGTTAAAAGGAAAGGAAAACAACAAGTACTGGAGTTATTCTGTAACACACATACATGGGCACACACACACACACACACACACACACACACACACACACACACACACACACACACACACACACACACACACACACACACACACACAGCTAGCTACAGCTACCATCTGTACTATGATGCTTATTAGCTGCTTGTGGGTAATAAACAGAGGCAGTAAAAGCACTCACGTAGTCACGTCAGCAAATAAAGCAATGTGAAAATTTGCTCTGCATGCAGTCAGAATTCTGTGTGTGTGTGTGTGTGTGTGTGTGTGTGTGTGTGCGTGTGTGTGTGTGTGTGTGTGTGTTTGTGTGTGCGTGCGCTACAGCTTGGACAGACATTTTTAAGAGAATGTCAGGAGAAACTCCTGATCTGCTTTTGTTGTTTTCTGCTAGATTCTCTCCTTTTTCCTCCTTCCGTCTCTGCACAGAGGACATGCATCATACAGCTGAGACTTTGCCTCATTAAGCGCATTTTAAAGGTTTGTGGTAGCAAACTAGTCTAAGCCATCACTTCCAACTGCTCCACACTGCCTGTCAGATAAAAATAAGACATTCTGTAAAGAGGCTGCGACAACTCAGTGCGGCAGCCGACCTGTCCCAAAGAGATCTTAAATAATATCTTGAAAACTGCAACATTGTTGTGCATTTTTCTTGCTAAAGAACTTAATCGGAAGGCAGCATCACAAAGTGTATCTGCTACCATTTGTACCTGTCTTCATCTGAGCTCAGCTCTCTGTGGAGTTGTTAGTGGCTTCATCAAGGGAGGGCCAAGCTGGGACCCGTAATCGGGGCAGGGTCCCCTCCATTAGCCTCTCCATCCACAGTCCCAGCCTGTCAAGCTTGTGGTGGACTTCTATGCTGGTGGCCCTACTGGAGCCTTTCTTGGGTGCGGACACATCTTCCCTGGAATGGGACCTGGATCGGGAGTGGGAGCTGGATCTGGACCTGGACCGGGACTTTCTCCTGCTGTCAGCAGAGAATGAGGTCTCAGATGAGGAGTCGTTGGGATCGTCCCCTGTGAAGACGGGTCTGAAGAGGCAAAAGTATTTCTTGTGGCCATTGAGGGCCAGGACGTGGCCGTTGTAGTCTGAAGACTCCTCGTCCTCGTCCGAGTGGCCCTCGCTGTGCGCAGCATCAGAGGCGGAGCGAAGGAGCGAGGGCATCCAGTGGCGGTGCTTATCTGCGTTGAGGAAGGAGAAGTGGAGGGTCTGAGTCCTGTGGTGGGAGAAGGGTTTGGAATTAGACCAAGGGCAAGATACACACTGAAAATACGTGTATGTACACAGCAAGCTTATATTATTCCACGACACATCCTTACTATCATTATTTACAAGCAAGTTACTGCAAAACCCCCTGAGGTGAGCAGTGGCCAGCAGCTCAGGGAGTCCCTGCAGCACTGAGACTTACCCAGAGAATGAAAAAACCTCCTTGGCAAACTTCCTGAGCAAGGCGGTCTTGGAGGCGTTGGTGAGCACCAGGACGACGTTGATGTGGCCCGGCCTGAGCTTGACGAGGTTGCTGGTGTACGTGATGTCTGTCAGCTCCGTCACTTCAACAAAGTCCTTCTTGGGAGGACGGCTGCGTGGACCAATGAGAAAGACTAATATTTTTACAGCTACCAATAACTCTTTGTATAACTCTATTGTATTTAGACAATTTAAAAAAACAAACAAACAGAGCTTATCCTATAAGGACCACAGAAGAAGAAGAAGGAGAGATTTTCAAATACATTACTAATAGCTGCAGGCAATTTCCTCTGTGATGAAATCCATCAAACACAAGCTTTGTGAGGATGTTAATTATTGCTGCACGCTATAATTAATATACCTCACATAACCCCTGAGAGGTGGAAGCATTCAGCTGCCAAATGTTCCCAAATGTCCCCCTCAGTTTATCTCAACACATGGATTGCTGGTAACATGAAGACAACGTGTTGACAACAAACAACCAATTAAATGAATCCATAAACAAATTCAAATATTGTTATAGACAAACGGGGACAGTTTTCTGGCAAACCATTGACACGGGTCTTTACTTTCCTTTCATGGCAGTTTGGACTGTGCTGGTTTATGAAAATATGAATTCATTAACACTACACCACCGAGTCACGTTTAATTATTAATGAGAACATTTCTTGTGGGGCAAAGGGAGGGGGCTGCTTTGACAACTCGAGGACGTGCTTAAGAACAAACCTGCCATTCAACTGCAAAATAAGTTTGGAAATTAATCATTCGGGCAGCCAGTGTGAGAATTAAAGACACCGTTCCTTGCTGTCCCTGTTTTCTGCTGCTGTGCCTCATACTGCGTTGTGCATGTAAAACAGGCTTTTGGCAGTGGATCCGCTGTGACCTTTGCTCAAAGTATTTTGCATCCATCTTGCGTTCACCTCCTTTCACAACATTACCTCGATGTGCTGGTTCTACTTGAAGCATCATCCTCAGTTTGCGATTGCTCCTTGGGCTTTGCTTTCCGGGGTTTGCTCTCACCCGGCTCGCTGAAAATAAGCACCACAGACAAATCATGAGTATGGACAGGCCAGGAAGTCAAAACCAGGGATAATGGCGTAGAATTGGGAGACAAATAAATAAATAAGTAACACATTTCTACTGTAGAAAGTGAGACATTTTGACTTTAAGTAATTTCAAGGCAAATGTTTCGGCCTATGATTAAACTACATCAGGCTGAAACAGGGCCGTGCCTCTCTCACCTGAAGGCCTGAATGATGACGGTGCCAAAAAGGATAAAGAGAGCTGAGAAGATCAGCGACAGGATGGGCATCATCTCTCGCCTTGAGGAGGGAGGAGAAAATAAATATCAAACAATAACACTTGCAGTCACCATGTAGCTTCCACGTGTAGCAGAGGTGGCGCATCACGGCTATAAAAGGACACGCACATCCCAACAGAGCCCCCATCAGGTAAGTCTAGTAACATCAGGAGAATGATTCAGCTTCTGATACATTTGAAACACATCAGCAATCGTCTTTCATTGCAGTAAACGCTGCAGACATTGTGGGTGCGTATTGTCTTACCAGTTTGAGTAGAGAAGGTCATCATATATTTGAAGGATGTAGTCATAGGCAGCATTCATCCACTGAATAATAAACATCTGGTGGGACAGAAAACCATGACGTTAATACAACAAAATTTTGAAGTTAAAATTTTCACCCTCAGATGTCCCATCAGTCATGGCAGCCTCTGACCCCCGGGGTCTCTGGACTAAGGTGAGTGTGCCTCTGCGGTCTCTTACAGGGGCCATCTCATTGTTGAGTTCTGGCAGGGTGGCGTCTGAGCTCAGGTAGGTGGGGTCTTTCTGAAGGAGCTCCAGCTGTTCGTGAAGCCTGTACTTATCTTCCTCACTGCCGTTCCAGCCACCGCTCACAGAGCGATACAGGACCTTACCAGCCTGGCTCCGCCTCTCCAGAATCACCACCTGTGAGAACGCACATATCGGTAATCTGACACATATCAAATTCTGTGTGTTTGTGGATATAAAAGATGCAGGTACACATTGTCCTTGATGGTAGTTTATGCCAGATGACTGAGACTCCTTTCCTATTTTATTCAGATGGCTTCATTTGTTCATATGTCCACTGATGCATGTGTGTGCACTGTGACTGTATTTCTTGCACTGACCTGAGGTGAGAGTGCAGCCTGATTGTGGAGCAGTGTCTGACAGAGAGGCTGCTGCTGACGCTGGTAGACGTACGCAAACCGCAGCACCTCCTTTTTGTTAGCTGCCGCGAAGTCCAAGAAGGCCTTATTGCCTGGGAGAAAGGCTTGGTCCTCCCCTGTGATCAGCAGCACACAGTACCTGCAAACCATGCACAGTCAATTCACCTGCTACTGCAGCCTAACGACACAACGAATCAGTTCACAGCAGCAAACACATTATAACAGTAGTCATGGTTTTAAAAGTTCATTTTACTCCCATTAGCACTGGCTTAGCTTTTCTTTCTTTCTTTCTTCTGGGAAGATGCAAAATGTTATTACACAAGAGGTCAATTTCAGCAAGATATTATGCGCAGCACCATCTGCCCAGAAAATGCCTTACTTCCTCCGTCGGTGGAACTGCTTGACAGGACACAGCTCATCGAAAAGCTGCTGGTTGACCAGCCGTGGCACCTGCAGGAACTTGTTGTTGGAGACAAACTCATCCATGATCTGTCGCTTCATCCCTCTGGCCTAAAAAGGAGAAGGGGCAGAAGGTGTGAAAGGTGTCATGCAGGAAAACGTTTGAGCAGAGTAGGTTTCATACAGAAATATCAAACATGATTCCAGCTTCGTCGTTAAGGCTACCATGCATCAAGTTTAAAACTGGCCAGTGTGTTTTGATACAGCAGTATCAGCAGAAGTAATGGCATAGGCTGCAAGCCGTGCTGGATGTACCTGGATGATGTCAACAGGCTTCTCCGTGTCCTCTTTAAACAGCAGCATAGTGGGGGCGTACGTGTTTATGTTGAACTGCCGCAGCAGCCGAGTGTTTTGTGCATCACCCTGGTCCACGTAGCCGAAGCGCACATAGTCTCTGAAGGCAAACGCTGTTAACTGGAGAGTGGGAAGATGAGAGCCTCCACAATAAATACATTGAAAGAAATAAGAAAAGAAGGTGTAAAAAAATAAAGATCTCAGGGCAGATTGCTGCTTTTATATAAACTCATAACTGTAAAAAATTTATAATTAGAGCTAAGAAATCTTATTGGCTGAAACTTTGTTCCCATATTTTCCCTAGCCTACATTTATTGGCATTAAGGTGGAAACCACTCCAGATCTCACAGAACTAACCAGCTCGAAGAGCCAGGCTGAACACATCTCTCTGTTTTCCTTTATAACTTTTAGTTATTAGTGCAACACTGTGTGTGTGTGTGTGTGTGTGTGTGTGTGTGTGTGTGTGTGTGTGTGTGTGTGTGTGTGTGTGTAAATGTATTACTTACTTTGTAGAGTAAGGGAACGATAGGAACTTGGTCAAACAAGACAACGCTGGGTTTATTTTCTGCATGCCAGCTATCCAGAAAGGCCAGGTAGTTGTCATCTGTGATCTGGAGAAACAATAACAAATAGTTCAAAATATATTCCTGCTAAATTACAACCTGTTTTATGTAGCACCACTTCACCATTTGTACACTTGATGAGTCGTGTGTAATCAGGCCTACATCTACGGCCCTGTGATTTCCAAATGCAGAACAATTTAAACAAAAAAATCCGGAAAAACAGATTTCGTTAGACCTTTCAGTCATAATCAGAAGAGAAGCCAAATTCATATTATTCATATATGTAAAAAAATAGATCAGACGGTCTGTGGGTAATTCCTCATGTGGTAGAAGTGCATTTACGCCTGTTGACTTTACCTTTTCCACCAGTTTCTGGGGCAGCAGGTCTTCAATGAACTGTCGCAGGTGCTCCCGTACCACCGCCTGATGGAAGAAGGTCACCCTGCCATTCACCAGCCCGATGATGGAGGGAGCGCGGTGAGCTCCCAGCTGGTTGGCCAGGCGACGCTCATAACCCAGGTCCACAATGCCAATGCCAACACCTGATGTACCAGTAAAAAAAAAAAAAAAAAAAAAAAAAAAAACGACTGCTATTACACCTGATACAATAGAGCAAAACACCGGGATAAAATACAAACTAAAACTAATTCAGTCTTGTGTAATTCCAGTGAGATTGGACAATAAAACCAGTACATATGAGCACAGAGAGGAATATCACAATTAATGCTGTTTATGCAGCGTCTTGTTTAAATTCCCAGATTACTGAGCAGTAACATAACAGACACAAAGGGAATTCTCTGTGCAGCTCCTGTCCAAGAGACACTGAGAGTCTGGAAGAAGAGCCAGTGCAGGCTGTGGGATTTTCACTCTTGTCTATAAAATTAGCGAGGGACTGCCTAATGGACAGAGTTCATAAAAGATGCATACACCTGTTTTTAGTCTCTCACAGACTCCTGTGGATCAGGACCACTGTATATCACAGCGAAGGAGGAAGTAAACCAATGCTGACTCTGACACGGCCAGAGAGAAAAGCTTTGAAACAGCTGTTCTTATCGTGATTTTAAACACTTGAAAAAGGGGAATATGTTTGAGGCTTTGCATCTTAGACAGTCGAGAGCTGCATGTGCCAGTATTCTTATATGAACAATGGGTCAAATGACTATCTGTAAGGTGAGAAGTGTTTCTTATAAGGACAAACCCACAGAAAGAAATCACCTGACGGCCGTTCCCCTCAGCTCCACAAAGCTTTTAGGATGTTTCAGCTCCTTGTTTTACTTTACGGCCTTTTTGGTTCACTCTCGCCACTCTAATCACCCTAATTTCCAGGTGCAGGAGGCAGATGTTTTCAACAAGCTCTGAAGCTTTAAACACACACTGTGAGCTACCAGCTCAGCAAAGTTGGCCAATAGCTAACATTGTAGAGCATTTAGTAGCTTTCTGACAGTCAGAGAGGTGAAGTCATAGTTAGTGATGGTGGTGTAGTCCAGTACAACACGACCTCTTGATCTCAGTAATAAACATATAAACAAATGAATTTACACTCGTCCAGCAATGTCACAAAAAACTGAACTAAAAAACTAAAACCCAAACTGCTGTATTGGACTGCAACAGATTGTGCAGGTGTACCTAATAAAGGGGCCACTAAGTGTATTTCTCAGGAGCTGGTGAAGATGATAGTGACAGAAGCGGAGTGAGTATTGGACTTAGATTTATCAGGTGGCTAAAACCTACAAACTTAACTCAAATATTATTTCAACATTTTCATCCATACTGTATAAAGACTCTGCTGGTTGTGACTGGTTATCATAGTACCAAGCTAAGGGTTACATAAATAAGGAGGATATTCTTCCACAGCAGGCCACCTAGTTATTACTGATTCCACATGAGACTACATCTAAAGGGCACCGGGAACTGTGCCTCTAATTAGCAGAATTAACTCAACAACTTTAAATTCATCTCCAGTGCCAGACAACTGTTACACAGGGTTGAATTCCTCCCTTGGCTTTACACTTTGTTCCCGGAAACCAAGACGAACAAATAAGCCCTAATGAATAATTAAAGAAATGGCGGCTCTCTGGAAAGCATTGTAACTCTCAGAATTACTTTTGTTCTAATGGTCTGAAACTGAGCAAACATTGTCCTTATGTGTGTGTGAGTGTGTACGGAGGGGTGGCAGACTGATGGGAGCCTAGTGACATCACACTTACCCAGTGGCTCCAGCTCCTGCACCGTCTCCTTCCACACAGGTTCAATGTGGATGCATGCAAAGCACCACTCAGAGGTCACTTTGATTAGGTACGGCCTCTTGTGGCTGTCTGGAAGGACATCGCTGTTAAACTGTGCGTGGTGAAGCAGGTACTTGCTGTCTGCAAAGTCCCTGGACCTGGAGGAGGGTCGGAAGCGAGTCAGTGAGTCTTTTTTTAGACATAACCTACAGGGCGCTGCTGGGACATGACCTGAGAGAAAACTTTCTAAAACTCCAATTGGTTCACTCGTTCTAAATGTTGGTGCACATGCTCAGTGGAGGTAAGATCCCTCTCTGAAAAAACTTATCAAAAAGGACAATTCTGCAAACACAGACATTTAGTTTGTTAAATTTCTTTTTCTCCTTTTTAATCATGACAACTTCCCAGAATCAAAATATAAAGACATTAGGCTCATTTTAAATCACTTATTTTGTTTGATTAAAAGGCTAAAAAAATCAAGTATTCCCTTCAGAGTGGCATGAAATAGAGAAAAAGTAATCAAATCCTCACAACTGATGAGCTCTCGCCAGCAAATGATTGGAATTTGACCAATATGTTGTCCATTTTCTGGTGACTGATTAGCTGTAGAATGTCCACTGCTGTTTCCACCCCACAGTGTGAGTCCAGACCTCTGAATCTGCTCACTCCACCACGCTGACTGACTCATCTGCCATCATGACATGAAACAGCAGTTCCATGGTTGAAAAAGTGACAGAGCCAATCAGCGCCATGGGCGGGACTAGTGCTGTAATCATGCTGGTGTCGAGCCTTGTCAAGCTGTGTGCCAGAGCCAAGGAGGAGTGATAACAACAGCGATGACTACTATAAACAAGAGCTATCAAGGTTGTTCTGAATCAATTAAAAGTATATCTCTAGTGATTGTTTCAGGAAAACTGAATCCCCCTCACTCACAGAAACCTGTAAGAGTGGAGGCAATGCAGTCTGTCTGCTGTCAGGCAAACACTACAGGACGTTATCATAAATGTTTGCATGACTGAACTCTAGCCTTGTTTTTTATTATTATCAATAACCAAAAGGCAAACACAAGGAAAAGCCCAATGCACCACTCAGCTCAGGACAGCAGCATGCCGGGAAAGAAATATTTGTAAACTCAGCGACGGGAACGTCTTGTCAGAAGAGACAGAAGAAGAAACCTGTTCCCTGATCACACTGGATTTGGTTCCAAAGCATGCTGGTACTTCAGTCTTGACGGTGACACACAGTGATGATAGATCAAACTGATCTGAACATGGAGTACCTGGGGAAATGGAAAAACGACTCATCGAAGTAGAAGCTGTTGTGGAAGCCACGGAAAGCGTGATGCTGCGACTGGCTGAAGGGCTGGTTTTCATCCATCTGCCCATAGCGGTCGAAGTTGGACCTTCGCTCCTCATTAGACAGAATCTGTGGGAGGTGAGACAGGACTATTAATGTTTTAGTGACTGCAGAGGGACCATGAGATGGACAGTGAAGCAGACTGAGTGAGCAACGTAGAAAACAAGATGTCAGCTGGAGCTTGTTTGACATGCAGGACATGACAAGTTGTGATGGAGGCTCACCCACCTCGTATGATTTAGAAACCTTGATAAACATGTCCTCAGCTTTGGGGTCCTTGTTCTTGTCTGGATGCCTTAAAAAGGGCACAGAGCACATAATAAATGTAAATCACTGCTGGGACACAGAGGGTTAAATATGTCCTGGGTTTCACGTTTTAAGTTGGACATCATCAGACACCGGCACAGGTGTCAGATATGTGCTGCTGACTGAAGGGGTCAGCCGGCCTACAGAGGAACTGATGTCGGTCTGTCACTCACCATTCTTTGGCAAGGTTCTTGTATGCCCTTTTAATCTCTGTTTGACTCGCACTCCTGCTGACGCCCAGGATTTTGTAGGGGTCATATTCAGAGGCTGTTTTCACCAAATGCACACTCAAAATTAGCAGGAAGATGGCGAGAGACACCGAACATGTCCGAGGTAGTCGGCTGGCTTTTCTAACCGTCATCGCTCGCCCCTGTCCTCGTCCAACGTTGATGTCAGTAAGCTGAAAAGCTGCCCGGTGAAGTATTGTTACAAAGCTACTCTATACCTGACTTATATATCAAACTAAAACCTTAACGTTACATGTTCAGGTATGCTGGCTTCTTCAACGTTAAGTACAAACGACATACTGCTACTTTACAACGATGAGGCCATTATTTTTCTAGCTAACGAAAATCGTCAGTGTCACAACCGGTTATTACAGCTCAGGCTTCCGGTTACACATTTCAAAATAAAATTCTCCCAACCCGGTCAAAGCCACTGCAAATCATGTATGTTAGGTGGAATTAGCAATTACTTCAAATAAATTACCCCAACATTTGGGCCTATGTAAGTTAAAATACTACTAAAAGACACGTTATTCAAAATGTTACATATAACAGACATGTGAAAAGTCGACTATTAGTGTCAACAATTCGTGGACACTGGTTAATGAATTCAGAAACACAGTTTAAAACGGCAACCATATGACAAAAAAAAAAAAGGTTCTAGGAAATCATCCTATATTGGTTACATTTGTTGAATTTTTCATTTGCATTAATTGATATGCTTAATTCATCTATTCGTGATGAATTCTTTTGGCGTTGAGAAAAGACGCAATCCGAAAACATATATCAAACAAGTCGATAGTTGTACGGATTAGAGTCTATTTTAATCGATTTTATTTTGAAGCGATATATGACGTCCAGTCCCGTTCGGGCTGTTCTGCCAAACTTTACACTGCGCATCGCTCGATATGGCAGTAACGCGCACGCTCCAGCCAGCAGCTGCTCTCGAGCAGCTCGCAGATTTTTCAATCCCCTTTTTCAAACACATTTTCTGATTACTTATGTCTCGTTAAAGTAAAGACAAGTTTTTACTGCACGGTTATTTTTCTATACATGTAATTGTGATGCCGTATCAGTTCTTGGCAAAAATGTCCAAAGTTTCGTTTGGAGTCCATTTCCTCTTATGTAATTTATATGCATGTTTTTCTAATAATAACAACAACAACAGTTATAGAATGGAAACAAAATCTTTGTCCGTAACTCTTTATTTTTTGTTATTTTAATCTCATTCTGCCGGGGGGCTTCACTTCCGTTTCCTCCTCGTCACTGCCACACGCCACTGATTTGTGTTCACAGTACGACACAGAAAATGAATGCATCGATACCTGGTTCAAGTCGCAACTAGCGAACGATTTAACGTGTCAGTTGTAACCTGCCCGAGCGACAACGCTAAACCGAGTGGTCGCTACCTCCTGTTTGGACCAATATGAGCAACTTGTGTGTGTTTGCATCCAGCGGAGCGAGCTCAGAAAGTGCGCAGAGGGTCTTATCTCGGTAGCTAGCGTTAACGTTAGCTCTGCAAAGCTGCTGTGTGTGTGGCCCGCGCAGGCTGTGTTGACTGTCGGTACTTCTCACTAAGCTAAGGTAACGTTAACTAACAAATACTCCTTAATTTTCAAGGTTTGTGGCATTACTGTTGCCAGTATATACAGTGTACGGTTCAACTTCTATGCTTAGAAAGCAGGTGCTGCTAAAAAATGAGCTGAGACAATCTTACTGAGCTCGATAGCTACCGTTATCCAAGGTAATGTCTGTGATCCAAATGCTGAAATCTCAAGACGAAACTTTAAAAGACAGGAGCTGAAGGAGCTGCAATTTAATGCCTTTGGCCGCTATGCACAGTCTGACACAACACACACACACACACACACACACACACACACACACACACACACACACACACCCACACAACACACTAGACATTTTCCCGAGTCTCGTGCATGATTGTTTACATCTGTAATGTCTCTGAACAGCCGCAAAACCAGTTGAAGCAAATATTTATTGATTTGTGGTCACTAACTATACCTTCATTCAGCTTGTTAAACTCTTTACTCATTTTGATCAAGCTTGTAGAGAGGTGTGGCTGCTAAGTCTCATCTAGTTTTGATTAGCCACCTGAAATGTTGAATTACATTAGCGCTAACAATCTCTTATGTTTTCACCCCAGACTCTGCATCATGAATCTGCTGCGCCTAGTTTGCCGCCACAAGACAGCACTGGTCATCGGCACTGTGTGCAGCTTTGCTGTAGTTCTGGTTTTCTTGGCCAAATGTACCTCAGAAACCTTGAAACAGGGCCACCAGGATCCTCCAGGCCTTGCCCCTCATGCCAATGCTTTGCAGTCCCGTGCAGAGCAGCATAATGCCCCCTCAGCATCCAAAGACTTTTCAGCCTTCCTCGTGGTCCTCATCACAACTGGACCGAAGTACACAGAGCGGAGGAGTATCATCCGCAGCACTTGGCTGGCCAAGCGGGACTCTGATGTTCTGGCCATGTTTGTGGTGGGAACTCAGGGGCTTTCAAACGAGGACCTGCAGAACCTTAACACAGAGCAAGGGCGTCACAAGGACTTACTCTTACTGCCTGACCTGCGAGACTCTTACGAGAACTTAACACTGAAGCTGCTGCACATGTACTCCTGGCTGGACCAGAATGTGGAGTTTAAGTTTGTCCTCAAAGCAGACGATGACACGTTTGCTCGGTTGGACCTCCTCAAGGAGGAGCTGAAGGGTAAAGAGCCCAACCGCTTGTACTGGGGCTTCTTCTCGGGGAGAGGGCGAGTGAAAACAGCTGGGAAATGGCGGGAAAGCTCTTGGGAGCTTTGTGACTACTACCTGCCCTATGCTCTGGGCGGGGGCTACATCCTCTCAGCTGACCTGGTACATTATGTGCATCTTAACGCAGGCTACTTGAAGACGTGGCAGAGTGAAGATGTGTCGCTGGGCGCCTGGCTGGCACCGGTGGATGTTCGGCGGACACATGACCCGCGCTTTGACACGGAGTATAAATCACGTGGTTGCAACAACAAATACTTGGTGACACATAAGCAGAGCTTGGAGGACATGTTGGAAAAACACCAGACTCTGCAGCGTGACGGCAGACTCTGTAAAGAGGAGGTCAAGCTACGATTGTCCTACGTGTATGACTGGAGTGTGCCACCCTCACAGTGTTGCCAAAGGAAGGATGGTATTCCTTAAGTTTTGTCCTTTTTACAAGACTGAAGTCGGCCTCTGATTCATATCTTCCACGTTGGGATACGGTTAAGGGATAATGTTTTTCCACTCCATCGTTACACAATTTAGAGACAACTGGTCCTTGACATAATAATAAATGCTGTAATCCTGTTAAATCCCTCTTTCAGATTTGGAAAAGATTTTCGGTTGAGGAAAAGTAAAGACATTTCCTTTTTTTCCTCTCTTTTGCAAATATGATGGATCTTTAAACAGTGTTAAAGCTTTTACTATGATGTCTACAAGTTAAGTGGTGTAACGACAGAGAATTGGCTGAAAAATGTTCCCCCTTGACTCTTGAACAGGAAGCCAACTTCAGTCTGGTGTCCTTTCTGACCTGTAAACTCCTTCGGCCTTGTTCTTTGGACCCACGCTTCTGTCAGTGCTCTCCTTACCGCCAGTTTACCATGTTGGCCTATTCTCTCCTCTGTCTGGGCTTCTTCTGCTGTACCTCTTGCTAAATATTTTCCAACACTATAAGATATGTTTTTAAGGTTATTTCAGTGTAGTAGATAATACAGGGAAATGCAGACGGGAGATTATTACCCTGCCGTGATGTCTACTTTTTTTGTGAAAGAATTTTTATTTGTTTTTTATTTATTGTTAATTTATTCCGCAGCAAACACAACACACTGGTATGAGTTGGGACAGAAACACAGTGGCTGTGGTTGCTGCTTGTGAGTAGAAGTTGTATTTATATATGTGTTGGGGTTGGGGGTCATGTACAATTCAGAGTTAATGGAGCAGAAATGTTCACTTTTAAAATGTAAAACTTCTGTTTACTGTCAACGGTACACAAGTTTTCATGTGTTTTTGGAGGTGCAAACATGCATAAGAGAAAATGTTGAATGTGTTTGATTCAGCAGGCCTTCTTATTCCTGCAACAGTCTCACTTTAAAAATGCTCAATATGTAACATTTCTGTGTTGAAATATCTGAAAACGGCAGAAATGACATAGTGTGCGTTTAAAGTTTATGTCAGTACATTTACTGTGCAGAGATAACACGTTTTTTTGTGAATGTTTGTTTGCAGCGCAGATTCAAATCGAGAAACTTGATGTAAATACCAGCAGGCACTTGGTCACTTTTTTAAACAAGAAACATCATTTTAAAGAATCTTTGAATGAATCATTGTTCAAACACTACTTGTTCTCTGTTGTTGCGCTCTCTGACCTGAACTCACCCTGTGATGTCAGTAGCTGTGTCCCCAAGCTTGTGAAATGTGTACAGGGTTGATTGAAGGGTGTGATATATGGAGCAAAGAGCAGTTGAGGAATTCTGCAAAAAGAGCCACCTCTGAGCTCGTTTTCATGACCGCTGTTAAGTTTTTGTGAGCAATGACATCACTATTTTCTCACTGCTGTCACTGGCTGAGTCTAATTCAGCACAACTTAAGTTTCAGTGTTTGTTTTTACGTACATGTTCAGCCTCCCTGGATGTTTTATTAAACATTTTAAATGTATTCTCGTCACTTATATTCTTACGTGTTTATTGTTATTTATTATTGATTTATTATATTCAGAAGTGTGTTTTCATTAATCACCTGAAAATAAGAATATTTGTGTTTTCGTTAACTTAGGATGAGCTCTTTATATCTAAAGAGGGAGTGGGTCCCCCTCCAGAGTGTGCCGTGTTGTGCCACCAGGGTTCTACAGAAGCCCAGAATGGACAAACCAAACATTGTTTTTAGTTGTTACCGTGTGTGGGTCATGTGTGGCGAGGTGAATTCAGGTTGGTGTGATCTGCAACCTCACCAACAGATGGCACTAAATCCTGCACACTGGTCCTTAAAGCATCTTACACTGAAATTTTCCAACCTCAAACAGCGTCTGAATTCACATGATTATTCCAGTTGTCAACCAGTGATGGTTCTCCTCTTAAATGACAGCAGGAACTCGTCTATGAACAGTGTTTATTTGTCTCTGCGCTGGTCGTCAGAGGGAAGAAGTCTGGATACGTTTCAGGGCTCCTCTCACAGTAATGAACTCTGGTACGTTCTGCAGTCTCTCGCTCCTCCTCTTCTCCTCCAGCTCATACTGCAATACAGGAAACATCTGTTTGAACTTCCTCCTCACTGAGAACATCTGCAGAATTGCTCACTCATACCCAACAAGTAAATAGATTATAACATGTACTGTACTCCCCAGGTTTTCCATCTTAACATACTTACAACTTGCATTTTCTGCTGCCTCGCGTGCAGCTTAACCTCCAGGTCAGAGGCGGAGCGGAGGGCCAGCTCCCTCTGCTTGTGCCGCTCCCTCTGCTTGTGTTCCAGCACACACTGCAGCTCCGGCTTTTTTCTGGGCAGTAGACCTCTGAGGACACATGAAAAAAGAAATGTTGATAAGAGGATGGCATCGCAAGATGAAGATCAGCAACCAAAAAACCACCTAAAACTTCCCTTGAGTGCAGCCTATCCAGATCATTTACAAACTTTGTTGTGAACGCTGTCGTCTGTGATAAAGGATAAGATGTAGAGTAGGTGGGTGTGGAAGCTTATTGATGACGTTTGGGGATCATTTTGAGTAATGGTATTATCAATATTTGGACAGACTGTGACTGGATTCCTGAAACTTAAGAACTGTAAACCAAATTCTGTTGCTCTGCAGAGAGATTAGTGGCGATCTGCCACGAGATGTTGTACGTTTGACTCGATAAGTGTTAAACACCACCTAAACACAACACTGCCCCTGTAGATGTTCCTTCACTTATATCTCATTTGTGTGTACGTGGATCAGCACGTGCCTGCTGCCGATGTGACCTGACCACAGACGGCAGGTTCAGAGCTCAGTGTTTTCTCACCGTCTGTGGCAGAATAGCAGCTCCTGGTGAAGAGCTGTGTGCTGGTGGGAAGCCAGGAAGGGATTTGGCAGCTTCCTGGGTTTGATGAGGTCACCGCCCTCCTGTTGTTGACCCTCAATCACCTGACGTGGTGGGACCATCCAGCAGTGATGTCTCTCTGACACGAATACAAGCCAGCACTCTCAGTCACATTCACATATCCTTGTTAGTCTCTGTACACACAGCAGTGTGTGTCGAGCTTCTGTTGGTAGCTAAATGTTAAAATAGGTGCTGTTTAAAGTTCAAGTGTTATAATCAGAGTGGCTTTTAAAGGGATGGCCTAGAGAGATCACTCCATCTGCATCTTTAGATTGACTAAAGCAGGCGTGCACAGCAGACTTGACTCATTTCATCAGCTGATCTCAGTTTTCAGACAGCTGATTGGACAGACTGCATCCTCTTGATTGGTTGGAGGAAAAACCTGCAGCCACACGGCCCTTTGTGGAATAGTTTGGACATGCCTGGACTAAAGCAATATAAAGCTGGCCTTAAACTTGCCTGTTGTTTGATTTTATCTTACCTTTTCTATTTTGAAGACCCATTTTTTGCGATACCTGAAAGAAGAACAGCAGAGTGCACGTTAAATTGAAATGAGGAAAAGATATTTCATGTATGTATTTTGCACGTAAAATGTGTAAATGCATACAGACTGTTCTGCTACCCATATTAAAACAAGTGAATTAAACATGGGGGTCAACACATCTGGACATATTCAAACCATCATGAAGAAGGATAGTAAATGCTGATAAGTGCTGATATGATATGACAGCATATAGTCTTTTGTTTCTGGAGTGGATTACGCATTACATTAAAAGGTACATTGAATGACAAATATTTTCAAAAACAAAAAGCCATGTAGTTTATGCAATGTTTAATGGACTAAAAGGATGTCACAAACCATGCTTTCATTCACTTTATGGACTTTGTTTCTCATAGCTACATTGATGCCTGAAGCAAGCAATTCTATGTTCAGTGCCGCATGTAAAGGCAGACGTGTGATATTGTCTTGGAGAATTTTTATTGTTGTTACTTCTGTTGTATGTTCTTCTGTTCTTTGAAACCCTGAGCCCAGCCCAAATACGTTTATTTAGACTGTTTTTCCTACTTAATCGTAATCATTACTACTTCCATTCATGCTGCACACCATTACAACTAACTGCATCACACTACAGAAGTAGTGATAAAAACCAGTCTTACCTGTGTGCTGTGGTAGAGACGCATTGCTCAGGGCGAGGTGTGCTGAAGTGTGTCCTCACAGAAGACAGAGCAGAAGCTAAGTGTTGTTCTCAGGGTGTACAGCGAGGCTGATCTGAACAGGTGTGCCACACTGTCCTGTGATCAAATCTTATTAAGTGTCCTACAACCCTTTGTTCCCCTCAGGAGAGAAACTTCTGTTGTCTCTGACGCAGGGGCGACATATGGAGGGATTAGGATAATGTAATGTAATGATTAGGAAAATGCAACATGATATATTACAACAAAACAAATATGGCTTTGTGTCTCTACTTTGTAGATCCAGCTGTTATCACACACACGAAGAGGAGTGAAATACATTCTAGATTCTCATTAAATTCCACATCTATGTTAATTCTATCAATCGATCTATAATCTATTTTTTCCGCAATATAGAATTACACACCACTGTGCTGCTGCTTTCAAACTATGGATATTCTAGGATATTCTCATGTTCCTGAGGCAAAACCAGGTCAGTGTAGGAAAGACAAATTATTTCAGCCTTGCTCCGACATATTTAATGGAAATGTAGGGATTAAGCTTGAGCAAAGTGCAAATGATGATAGTAAGAGGATTTTCAAAGCAGCAGCAGTAGATGTTGCATGTGATGCAAAATTTGCACAGTACTAAACAAGTGAAGTTAATAAATTGGTACTAATCAATGCATATGTGATATATAAGAGAATCAGATGCACAATGCAAAAAAAGTATAGATGCAGTTAATATGAGTAGAGGGCACATGTTTAGGCATGTGCATGGGCATTACAGATTACATTACACAACTCGGTGTGTCCAGGTGTCTTGTATAATGTACTATTTTGTATTATATTATTACAGAAGTTCACACTTTCAACCAGAGCAGGATGTCATTGAGAATCTGTCAGATTAACTGTTAGATTTTTAATGAAACAACATAAACTGTATAGGCTCATACAAATTGTGAAGTAATGAAACATGGTTTGGGTGTCACATGCAGTACCTTCTCGACTGGCTCGGACTGAGGTTATTTGAAAAGAAAGCATTCTGGAGTGGCTGATGGATGTCAGCACAAATTGCTCCATGGTGGCCCTCCTGGGGTGAGGTGGAGGTGGCTATATGGTGGTGTCAGCTCATTGTAGTGTGGGTGGAAGCTCAGTTTAATCCTCCTCCTTCCCTCTGTGCTGCTCAAGATGTGTCCAGGTTCAGCAGCTGCAGCAGAGCCAGCATTTTTCACCACTTTGTTAATCCTACTCTTGTCCTCCTTCAATTGTACGTGCTGTCTCTGGCCACAAAGACGTGTTGTTGTGGGCAATGTTGTTTCTTCCTTCTCGTGTGCAGTATGTCTGTATGACCAGTCCTGTCCATTTGCTGGGAAAACATTCTCCAAACAATGTAACTGCAAAATCCTCAGTATAGATGGTGAAATATAGGGTAATGTGCAAACATGTGGCATGATCTGTTAGGAACAATTCAGTTTCTCTTTTTTCCAAATATGTTTCAGTTTTGCTTGTTTGTGTTGTATGCAACATATTTCAGGGGAAACTTCCCAACAACAACAAGAAAAGTCTGTGCACTTAAGTATACTGAGTCACCTGAGATGAAGGTAGCCCGAGTCGCCATGTTAAGGTGAATTTATGGAAAGAGTGCATAGATAAAAGTATACTCTTAATATTTACAATGTGCATTTTTATTGTTTAGCAATGAACAAAAACATGGGGATAAATGTAATCTTGAGGTGGATGTAAATGTAGATTGTGTACATCACAAATTCCAGTAGATGGCAGTGATGCTTGATGGACGACAACAAAAATAAAACGTAAAAGAAGATCGTAAGCCAGCGAAACCGGAAATGTCAACCGAGTGACTGCGAAGCGAAGTGCACTGTATTTCATCTCCACTTTATAATACATGATGGGATGCTAATTTAACGAAGAAACAGTCGTATAATATCGTCAAAGAGCAAGCTGCGAACATGACAAATGGTAGGTGTATTGTATTGTACAACTGGCTAAAGAGTGTCTGCAGCAGAACAGAGCACGTAAGTTAGAGTAGCTACTTCTTGGACGGAAGGCTAACGTGGAAGCTAGCTTAGCTGTAGACGTGGCCCAGGATAACACTGCTCGTCTGATTGCACCAAAGCTAAGTCGTGTTTACTAGTTTAAACAGTGTTACAGTAACAGATTCATAGCACAATTTGGCGGAAAAGCTCGTGTCTTCAAACCCCTTATGCGATTCACATCGTAATTTTTGTCAAGGTACGTGGATTCTTGCTAACTAGCTTTGACTGACGTGAGCCAATAGTCGGTGGCTAATGCTACAAATCCCAGGTAGCAAGTCCACAACACTGCTCTAAAAAGGCTGGAAAACATGTTACCATGCAACAACCTGATGTCAGTCGTTAAAATAGCAGCTTGTTCATGATGTAGTCCATTGCTGGTGGGGGTACACGAATATTAGATTATATTAAACGTTGCTTTAGCTGCTAGCAACTTTGGATTTGCCAAAGTCAACAGCACAGCTTGCACATGCAGGGTAAAGGGAAAATCCACCGCAAAACAGGGCGTATATGGTGCTCTTAAATTACTCTAAGTAGTGAATAATATTGCTTTTAGGTTCTATGACTTGAAGTTAATATAAATTTTCTATTTCTGTGATTGTTTTTGTTGCTGACTCCGTTAATTAATGTAACAGATTTAGCTTTGTGCTGTGTGAATAAGTTGAGCTAACTGGAAGGTAAGGCAAAGACTGATATTATCTTCTCTTTCTTCCGTAGTTTACTCTTTCGATGGCATCCTGGTGTTTGGCCTGCTGTTCATTTGCACCTGTGCATACCTCAAAAAGGTGCCTCGCCTCAACAGCTGGCTGCTGTCCGAGAAGAAAGGAGTGTGGGGCGTTTTCTACAAAGGTAGATATAAAATGAGTTAGCAATATGCTGACTCAGCACACACGGAAGTTATTGATAGTGTTATTATCTTTTGAGGGAAAACATACATGTTACAGTGCATAGGTGTTTATACAACTGCAGAAAACCATCAATCGTCTCTCAGTCCGCTCAGCCCTGTTTTATATGTGTAACACTGGCAACAGCTGTGTATATACATCTATTTTTCTAAACAGTGTGAAAATACACCCTACACTTACAAACACAAACTTATTGAGTAGTTGGTATCAGTCCTTTGCCCTCAATGCTTGGTTGAAACCTGTGACCTGCAGACCTCAGCACGCACACTGTACTTCCTTTGTGATGCTCTGCCAGGCCTGTACTGCAGCCATCTTTACTCCAGGCTCACTCACTCTCATTTTCAGCAAGTTAAACACCTGCTCAGGTGGTTTTATGTCAGGTGACTGAAATTGCCAGTAAAAACACTGGATGCTGTTTTGTCATAAATGTCACACTTGGTCGCCTGGTGTGTGCAGTTATGATAATTGTCCTGAGTCTCTTCACAGATAGGTATTTTTCACAACAGACATGTTATAGGAGGGACATTGGTGTAGTTAACAACATTAATAGATGTAGCATCCCATATAACTAGCTCATTGGTAAGCTGGATTTCTGGGATATTTTGATGGAACCAAGCCATCGTTAATGTCATTTTGTTGCTCTTCCTGAATGTCCACTGTGAAAAGGACCCGTGTGGAAGTAAACGTGTGAGAATCCTTGACTCTCAGACTCAGAACTTTAATCTCAGTCAGTGTTTCATTTCAGATTCAAAGCAACAGAAAATGTGACACAAATATTGTCAGACCACATTATGATGTTAGACCACTTGTCTTGTGGGGAGTGTCTCCTGTCTCACTGATAACACACCTGTTTACGTGGTTTGCTATATGCTCCTTGGTCTGTGTGTTTGTAACTGACATGCGATCCTCCATCTCTCTCCTCAGCTGCAATAATTGGGACACGGCTTCACATTGCCGTGGCGATTTCCTGCTTGGCCATGGCTTTCTACATTGTCTTCTTGAAATGATAAGAGCCAGACTGGACTGGAAAAGACTGGATGGGTGCAGGCTGGGGATGGACTCATCTGTGTGTTTATGTGGTAATCCTTGTTGTGGATTACATTACATTACACCTCTTGGATTACATGCCTGATGAAACCCCATTGGCCCTGCAGACCCATGTGAATGACTAGCCAGTGCTGCCCCCTTCTGGTGACTGGGTTACAATAACGCGTCCCTTAATAATGTGTGTGCACTACAGACATGAAGGGCATCCTGAATCTACCCCACAGTTATTACAGAGGAGTGAGCCTGAGTCACGTGGTATCATTCTGTTGTAGGGTTAAACTGTTGGTTGTCTCCATCCACACCCCATAAATATTTATATTGAAGGATGCAGAAGATTGAAGGGCAGCGTGTGCATTATACCTTATATGTGTATACAACCTAAATTTAGCCTAGCTGTATATATTTTGAAAAAAATACGACCAATAGAGAACTGTCAGGGGTTATATGTGATCAAACCGATAATGAGACATTCTGCTTGCTCCCAACTGTGCTGTTTTTTTTTTTTCTATATCACTTCTTCTGTCAAGGGTGGAGGGGAAGATAAAGCTAATATATGGAGATGTTCTTGTGTACACTATATTTGACATTTTTTGCAACTTTTCTTAACCGTGCTGCATCTTTGCAACTTTGTTTTAGGTTTGAAATACACATTTTGCACAGGTGTATGTTGTATTTCCTTTCACATCTAATACTAGATAATATGTTTTATTATGCCACATATTGTTGCAAATTGAACTGTAAGTTGCACAGGAGTCACCGTTCTTTCACAAGTTCAGAGTGTCACAGAGAGAAGAGTTACAGCATGTTGTGATAATTAGATCACTATATCAGACTTGCCTGAAGATTTAAATCCAATGCCAAATAGGGATGGTCCTTCTCATGCCATCTTCAGTACATGCTGTTATTCTGAGTTTAATTCCACCACCTTATTTTTGTTTTTTTTAAAAGAAGAAAGTGTTTTGAGATGGGATGCAATGCCATTTTGAAGTAAAAGTTTAATCAGAGAATTTCTGCATTTGTTGTTTTTAAAAAACAAATGTCAGGTCTCAAGTGACATTCAGTGCCTATACAACGTGTTCAGCCCAGTCGCTTTGGAGTCTTTTCACTTTTCGTCTTTGCAGAACTTCTCATTATGACTGAGTGAATGGCAGTTTTCAACTCCTGCCACAAACTCTGGATTATTTGAGGCCTGTGAACAGATTTTTGCCATTCCTGGACATTGACATAGTTCTTTTTAAACCTGTTTATGTGCACCATCCACCACATGTTTGGAGCTGTTGTCTTGCTGTAAAATAAATCACCTGTCATTGTCTCCTCTCAGGTTTTCCTCCCTGGTAGCAATATTTTTCTGCAGGGCTGCTGCTGAGATACCTACAGCATAAGGATGTCCCCACCAACACTCCCTAAAGTGCAGTGTTGTCCATCCAGCAAATACAGCATGTAGTATAATGGTCAAAAATAATGTTTTCATCAGGCCATAAAATGTTTTTTCCTTCCCCACATTCTGGAGACACAAGGCACCAGTGAATGCAGTGTCTCCCATCTCACCCAGTAAACCCTCTGCTTTTACGTGTCATAAGCCTCTTGATGGCTTCTGCCTTTACTGCTGTTGTCACAAACACTAAGTTTTTGAGGGAAAACCTGCTCTCAGCAGATTCATAACTGTGCCATTGTTTAAGATTGAGCTTACTGTAATTTGCACCTCACTGCTTTGGAAATTTGCTCTTGTGCTTTTCCTGCTGTGACGTATCAAAATTTCTTCCATGAAAGAAGCTTGTTTGTAATCTTCTTTTGCCCTTTGGATGAAGTTTTAACAAGTTGACCAATCAGCTGTAAGACCTTCCTGCTGAATCAATTCACAGTTCCTTGTCACACCTTGATTACATGCGGATGATTTCCATTCAAGCAATTGTGCATCAAATAAAAGCAAATGGCTGCACTCCGTACTTAATCAACATGGTAAAATCCTTATTACATCACTGTGACTTGGTAGTAAAATGAAGTCCAAGGGTCTTGGTGTTAAAGGCAATGTGCATTATTTTGTACATTTCTCATTTTTCTGTATAACTGCTGCAGTGTTCTGTCATGACATGATCATTGTCCAGTCAGATGTCCTTCAGTTAACACTGTGAGCTGCTATTACGTCATTTAACTGAGGTGGAGGCAAAACATGCTCAGTGATTGACAGAGGGAGATTCCCACTCATGCAGTCTGTCTACAGGGACGGGATATCCCCTAGTTTCCCCATAGCGACCCAGTTCTCGCGAGAAAATAATTGCCGCGAGCGCGCAGTGACGTAAGACGTACGCGTTCACGTTTCCGCGCGCCCAAGCAAAGCGAGACCAGAGCAGGGCGAAAATTTCAGCGAAAGCCAGTCCCGATCGAGCTTCCTGATCCGAGCGCGGCTGGTAGAGGAAGTTGTCTCCAGACGGCCCGACGTGCACGGAGCGGTGGATTTTTTTCTTGCACAGCTGCACTGAATTTGCACGACAGGGCGGCTGAAGTTCTGCGTGATTCAGGACCGTCTCAGGTTCAAGTTTTACTCGGGAGCAGCAGCACACCACGTCGTGCCACACGGGGAGGAGAGGAGAGAGGGCAGAAGTTTCCGCTGCCTTGTTTTGTCACTGCGCGGCTGCTAAATCCGCAGGAATGTCGCAGAAGGAGAGACCCACTTTCTACCGACAGGAGCTCAACAAAACCGTGTGGGAGGTCCCGGAGCGGTACCAGAACTTATCTCCCGTCGGCTCCGGTGCTTACGGATCCGTGTGGTAAGCAGTTGTTGCAGAGCACTATTTAGAGCACCATTGCACAACGGCCGGCCAAACGGGTTCCCACCACCCACAGAGGCCCGTCAGAGGTGCCTCCCCACGGGCTGCTCATCGAGCTGTGTACGGTGCCACAGTCAGAAAGGGGGGGTTTAGTTTGGCCTTTTGTTTACGTTTTCATATTCGGTCTGTTTTGAATTGATGGCACGTCGTGCACGCTTCGGGGTGGCTCACATTTGTCGTGCGGGTGGAGATTATTGTTGTTTTTGTGTACGTTATTGTTTTGCTGTCTGACTTTCTCTTGTCCTGTAAACACCTGTGTGTGCCGCTAATATCCAGTAAACACAGCGGCGGCTCCGGGATCAAGTTTAACGAGATTCCCCGCGTTAAAGGTGCAGACGAACTCCCTTTTAATCGTTTATCTGGGTCTCCTCTGAAAAGGGCTGATCGGTGGCATGTCCATGCTTGCATCATCTGCCAAAGTGGTGCCTCCTCATGAGATATGATCTGTGCTCAGTAAACAATGAGGCCACAACAACACCTCGCCAAAGAATCGCCTTCCACTACAATAGTATTGTAGTCCTGCACGCACGACCTGGTACTTTACACATCCGCGCATTGCATGCACTTTGCATTTTCTCTTTGGGTGCAGCCTGCAGAGTGCCAGAAGGTCACGTGGTTTTCAGAAAGTAGGCCCCCTCGTGCATAGTGAGAGCTTTCTATAGGAGCCCATCCGAAGAGGATGATGACTCCAGAATGATGTCACCCTCTCTCCCGTTGTGGTACACCCATGACTCACAGTCCCGAGGTTAGGTAGTGGCCTCAGCCGTGACGCCTTTTAGTCATCACAAAAGCCATGGATGGCGTCGCACCGTCATCTTAACTTAACCGTTAGTTTTCACCGACTTCCACACCTCCAGCTGTGAAGTCTGTGTGGTTTTTGCAGTTGTTAGTGGTGAATGAAGGGTAAACCATGACCTTATTTTGTGCTTAAGACAATCATAGTGCGTACAACCAGTGATGCACATGAAAGGTATTAAAGTATCAGAATAGAAATCTATATGGGAGTGTGTGTACTGTTAATAGACACTTGTGTCAGGTTATTCTTCCTTTATCAATTCCCTCTGATTAATAACTAACTAATAACTAAAGTAGGGGGAAAATAGGTTCAAAGAAGAGTCAGAATTCTTCTGCGATTCTGAATTCCCTCCAAAAATGTCTAGATAAAGTTCTATTAAAGGTATACTCTGAGGGGCTTTCCTAAAACAAAACAATGTGTAGACTCATACGAAAGCAGTCCCTCTCAAACATCACTTATGACCCACTCGAGGTGTGTGTGGTGTATTTACCTGCAGAGACTCTGCGTGAGTCTTCTTCTTTTCTTCTTCTTTTGCTGTGTTGAGAGGTTTCTAGGTACAGCCTTTGGACAGTAGGTGTGCAGCCCCCAGCCACCCAACTGCGTGCAGGTGAGGTCGGGACTTTATAAAAAAGGTGTTGACCAGGTGCCAAAAGCAGCATGCATCCAAGAGGAAGCTATAAAAAGAGCAGACACAGCGCAAAAGGTGGACACAGTCACAGGTCCTGCATTTTGTGCTTTTAATGGGACGATAAAAGCAGAACTCGGCCTCAAGAGCATGCAGTGCAGTGTGAAGTGTGTATTGATGACAAAATGGTGAGATTTGTTTGTTTTTGAGTTTTAGGAGTGAGGACAGAGTCGTCAGCGTAATGAATGATTTGAGCACAAGAGGACTTGTGGAACTACCTTTGAGCCACAACATGCATTTAACCATCAAAGCTCACTTTTATCCCCTCAAACTGAGCAGAACGTCACCGGTTCAACCTGGAAGTGAAGGGTCATCTCGTGGACCCTTCACTCCACTTTCAGCATTAAAGCTGTGGCGATGGCTTTTTTTTGGACAACCAGATGGCGACAAAGAGCACTATTTGTTAAAAGTTGACACTAAATTAATAAAATCCCATTAGATTTGTTGGCAGATGATCTAGTTTTTAGCTAATTAATTTTATGGTGTATGGGAGTCAAGTTAATTTAGAAATAGTAACTAGGCCCTAGCAGTCGTGTTAGTTTTGTGTTGACCTGTGTTGATTTTGTTTTTGTAACCAGATTTCAGGTTTTGTAATATTTCAGTTTAAACGTGGAAAACTCTTCTCATTGTATGAAAAACATTTCTGAATGAGGCTCATTGTCACTTCTGAGCAGAGCACTGCCCTCAGAAAGGCAATGAGCCCGATGTGAGGTAGTTAGGTTTACTGAGATAATTATAATAATAAAATTATTATGAGCTGTGGCCAAATGACAGCATTTTCGGAACAGGTGTGGCGCGAATGTCACATACCGGTATGAATGAACTAGTTGACAGGAATGGGATGAGTTGGAGCGTCAGAATTGGGCTCAGCTTCAGTTTACAGTGCAGATACACACACGCCCACAGTGATTGAAATTAAAGACTAAACGATATGGAATCCAGGTCGCCAGTCGCTCCTTACAGAGGAGCAATACATTCAAAAGCTGACTTTCTTCCCTGTACTGTCTTTAACTTTGAAAAAGACGAGACCCTGACGCCCAGATGTGGGCGTGTCCTCAGGTGCTCAGAAACAGCCAGAACAGCAACACGTTCAAATCTGATTGGACAAATCTGTGCCTTTGCACTGACGGATGCTGAGCTGCAGACTGAGTGGGCTCAAATCTTTTGACGTCAGTGTGCTTCCACAACCCCCACACCCCACCCCAGAGAGCGCGCGCGCGCGCACACACACACACACACACACACACACACACACACACACACACACACACACACACACACACACACACACACACACACACAGGTCAGTAGAAGACTCTTTCATGTCATTAATCTCTGACAGACAGAAGACTGAGATGTGCCTTCATATTAATACAGTTTGCTTTTTGTAAGTTAAAAAGCTGCATGCTCTTACTTGAATTTTCCTGTTGCATCAGAAAATGACCCTCCTCATTCTCAGTTCACTTTACTGGCTTTACTTAACTGTTTCATATTGCATTTCAATGGAGATATTTCCTTGAAATGGTCCACCCCTTTCTATATATTGAAATGAGAATTATGGTTTGGATCGTATCGTGACACCAAGAATCTGAATCTAATTGCAGGATTCTCAGAGATTCCTGTCGCTACAAAAAAGGCCAACTGCATCGTTCTGGCTGTCGCCTGCAGCCAGTTTGTTGTTGCCCTTTGAGGAAATTCCTCAAGTGTTTTCCTCAGTATTTGACTAGATCTCCAACCAGAGCGACGGGTTGTCAGCGTTTTTGCAAAGCCTTTTGAACTTATAGTAAATCCTGCAGGCAAAGTGGTCCAAACAGCAGGGTGTCATTAAAACCCCAAAGATATCTGAAAAGTATAAATAACCTGACAGCACGTACTCCAGTGTGTCGCGGCTGCTGGACGGACGGACACGTGCTGCCTGTCGCTCAGCCGTCAGAGTCTTTGTTGTTGCTGCCATGATGTCCCTCGGGCTCTCAGCTTGAATTCTTCCTAACTTATAAATATGGAAAGCATGCACCGTGTCTGTGTGTGTATGCGTGTGTGTGTATGCATGTGTGTGTGTGTGATTTTTTTTAAATAATTTTCCTCGTCAACCTGTCAGTCAGATACAAGACTCTGCTTCCACTTTCTCCTTGTTTCTGACCTTTGTTCGGTTTTTCAAATGTCGGACTTGGAGGAGACTCAGGCCTGGTGCTGGCTGGGAATACAGCATGGACTGTGTGCTGAGTGCCTGAGAGTAGAAATGAGCATGACACCCTGACAGGCCCGTGGGACATGTATGCATATCAAATCAGTGCCTCACTTTTGCTCAGTGCAGGAAAATGAATCATGGCTGAACAACAGTGTAAATATTTTAGGCTAACCGTAATTCCCTCTGCCTTGGACAAATGGCCGTAAAAATATTTGTTGCTGAACATTATTTAGCATTTTAAAGATATTTTGTATTAAACATAATTCTAATACAAATTGAATGTGCAAATAATCCCTGCGTGGCACCACAACCAAGCAACACAAATCATGGAAAGGTAATTAATGATGATCAGAGCGTGGAAGTCATGCAGGAACGTCGCGTTTTCCTGCTTCCTCTTGGACATTCATATAATTGCACCTTGGATGTTCCCTCCACTCTGAAAACACATTTAAAACTGCTATTGATGTGCTTAGACATCAATTTTTGATATTTAGATCAAAGGCCTCACAAAGAAAGAGGCCTTGCTCATTGCCTCTGTGTACTTGAATGTCTCGTAACTGAACGGGCTCTGAAAGCGATTCTGATCCTTTTTCATCAGGTGTCCATCACGTGTTTACTTTGCCAGCTTTCACAGGTGTGTTCACGGCCTCGGCTCACTCTCCCTCACTTCATTCAGCGTCCAGCAGCACACGCACGCCTGCATCAGTTTTCCTCAGCTCAGGCGCCTATCACATGACGTCACGCCTTCACGTCCCATAACAGCCTTCTTACTTTGCCTTTGCAGACAATATACAGCTTTAGGTATTTTGCTGATTAAGAGCGGACTATGTGGTGAGAAGTTGCGATATCGTGGTGAGTTCTGGCTGACGCACTTGATTTTAACCTCAGCGAAATGTGCGCTGACTTGTCAGCTCTCCAAACAAACTGGAGGCTTAAGGTTAAAACCAGCAATTTTACACGACTTTAGCTCCATACGTGACTGAATGCATGTGTGAACCATTCATTTGGGTTATGGATCAAGCTTTAGAGCCCCAAAACGTCTTTGCAGGGCGTACAGACATCATGAGCGCTGAGAGACCCACAACAACAGAAGTTTGGAAACCCCAACTCTTTGAGCATGTGTGACACTGTCTGAACATTTAATTCAATAATTTAGTAGATAGATTAAAGTGTACTTAAAATACTGCAAGTATATGTCAGTTGCACGCTGTAATGGCGATAGAATAATGACAATTGATAACTGAAGCGTCAGACATGACCTCTGTGGACCACAGAGATTTGGGAACAGTTCGTCTGGGATGTGGAGGGTAGTTGAGTTCATCTGTAGGACTGCTAGCAGAGCAGATCACAAAATGAGTGTGTGTACATAACCTATGCTCATTTCATTAAAGATGCACTGTAGAAATGAAGTGAGGTTATTCCTGCTGCCGTGCAAACATCTTAAACAGGTCGCACTGTCACTGATGTCAGAATCACAGGAAGGAAGTGTGTTTTCTTGTGGATGTGTACATCGAAGAAAGGCTGACATACACACACAGATGTTGCGTACAGAAAAGCTACATGACGACAGAGAATGTGGAACTGATTACTGCTGAGTGTCTAAAATATGCTCATAAAAACTTGTTCCCCTCTTGCTGTGCTTGCTTTTGAGTCCGCGATCTTCTACCTGACTGTCATCTCACGGCCCTCCTCCCGTCATAACAACTATGAACAGATTAAAAATGGGTCTTAATGACTGTAGGCCTATATACCCCATAATGTCCTTTCCACAGTGACTGAGAGAATTTGTGTGGACAGGAAGTTTCTCTGAAACTGTCAGATATTACAATTCAAGTCAGTCATGAAGAACTTGAAATATGTGCCATGCAGGTTACCTGGCACTGAGCTGTGTTTGACAGTTATGTCAGCTAAAGAGGTAATGCAGGGTGGGTTATTATCTGCTGTGTGTGCGTGACGTGTCCGGGCAGTTAAACGCTTGTAAAACAGGTTGTGCTTTTATTAATCTCACCAGTCATTTTAATGTGCACATGGGCGCTTTGGTTTTGTTTTCACCCTGTCGTGTTGGTCGTCAGCATGTGTTGAGTGCGTGATTCCAACACGGTGCCAACTTTGAGCAAGAAGCTCATTGTTTTACAGATGATGTGTTGCAGCGACCCAACTTCTTAGGAACCGGGGTTGTTGATGACAGAGATTTATGCTGCGTTGTGTTAAAAGTGGTGTGCTTATGCTAACACTTAGATAAATTATAATTCCTTAGAAGCTTGCGATGTGTGCCAAGCTTCGTAGTGCCAGTAATGTTCTCCATCATAAATGTGCTCACGTGTCAGATGATGCAGATTGGATAAGGTGGAGAAAACCAGCATGCATGCGTTCATTCGACTAAAGGCTGCGCAAGAAATGCATCACAGTTTTGGTGGCTAGAAGTGTCTTTCTTTCTCTGAGGTGGGTAGCTGATGGCAGGTTTATGTGATGGCCTTTATCCATTTTGTCTCTTTAATCGCTCATGCACCTTGTATGTGAAATACGTTGGATGGCTGGCAGGAGGAAGGACAGGACGCTCACCACAGACATCTCAACGTGTCATTTACAGTCCACATCTGCCTGCATGCTCAGTGCTCTCTCTGTCTGTCTGCTGGTCAACACGCCGCTGACGATCCCTCCTTCCCTGTGACCCTAGTCCCATAATGCTTCTCCTTTTACAGCCCACACTTTTATGGCCATCGCCTCTTGCGCTGGCATTTATTACAGACTAGCAGCGTTGTGTTGCTTAGACCCATCTCGTTTGTCCTGCAGATCAGCAGCAGTTTGAAAGTTTGCTGGCATGCGACTTTGTTTTGTTGTTTAGCTTTGGTATACTCAGTGTTTGCTAAGTACGGGGTTTCCCTCACAAATGACACAAGTTGTTCTACAAGCCTGGAACATAGAGTACTGGGTGTGGATGTTATCTCAGGCTATGTGGCGACAGCACAGCACTTATCTTAATGTTCTTATTGTGAATGCGTGACAGTCAGGACCATAATTTTGTACACTCATACAGATTTATCTTTAATGCTACTATTGGTCAGGTAATACAGCAAATGTGCTGGGTTCCCCGTCGTGCATGGTCTAAAGGTCAACAGGTCAAGTTTTTCAATCAGTTTGTGAAACGCGCTCAAAGGGAATTATCCTGAGCTCCACCTGTGACACGCAGCGTTGACACGGCCTTCAGCTAATCTTCACAGTGAGGCCGCAGTGCGGCTGGACACTGGGTCAGTGGTTCAGTTAGCTGGGTCGTTTTAGTAGCCTGCACCAATACATGAATGAGCTTTAACCACTCCCTTCTGCTCCTCTGCAGCTCTTTTGTGTGTGAGCTCATTTGCAAAAGCAGTGTTTTCAATTTTTCACTCCCACGTGTACAGATTTTTTTATTTATTTATTTCTCATTATTTTTAACACCAATGTTGCAATCATCCATTTGTGATGCCGCTCAAGTGACTGACCTGGAAGGAATGTGTCTTACTGTAAGTGGGTTGTGGTCCCTCACAGATCCGGGAAATACAGCAGTGTCACGGGAGACAAAGCCCATCTGCCTCACGCTGTCCGTCTGTCTGTCCATCTGTGGACAAGTGTCTTGATTTTTAAAGTGTGGATAACTTTGATTGATCCGATACCCACACAAAAGGACGGTTACTGTCTGTCCTTTGAAGATATTCTATAGTGTTTTTAGGAGCAGTGTTTGTGTCTGTTGCTTAATTTACATCCAGAGAAGAAGAGCACATTTCACTCTCAGCTTTCTTTGTTCTTTTTTCCACACCTGCTTCTTCTTCTCTCTCTCACCGGCTCTGCAGTGACAATAGTGAATGGTGACTAAAGCAAACACACTCCCGTGGACGGATCCAGCAGAAGGGCAGGGGGGCTGCTGATTTTCACTTAACTTCAGTTAACTTTGATATGTTAACATGTTGTTTCATCACCAGGCACCAGGCTATTTTTTCCATTTGTGCCATTTTTGTGTTAGTTCCTGTTTCTAAAACGCTTTGTTTTGCCTTGATAGTTACATTTTTGTTCTCTGTTTCTTCTCACTATGTTTTGGTTCTGCAAACAGACATGTTGCAGCCAGCAGTTTGTTTCTTGAGTGATACACAATCAGACAGAGCTGTACTAACAGATTTTCAATGGCCAGTGGCAAATAGAGCTGTGCGATACGACCAGAATCTCATATCCTGATGTACAGTAGGTCCTTTCATATTCAGATAACCATCATGATATCAATTAAATGAAAAAATAACTTGAAAATGACCACACAGAAAAGCTTTTTATTACATTTTGAATTACATACTCGACAAATCAGGGTACGTACTCATATTTGATTTGGAACTAATCGTTACTTACTCTCCTCAATGTTTGTGTTGCCTTCATGCAAATTTCCCGCCTACACAAAGCCGTAAAGAATGTGATTTGTTATGGAAATTAATGTGAAATAAACAAGAAAGCTGAGAGACAGTTTTCTATCGTCACATCATCATATCAAGCATCATCACGTCAAGTGATCCTGGACAAAGTGCTAAGTTGAGGTTGGGTTACATTTATTGTACCAACCCTCTGGAACATGTAAACAACATTAATACAAAAGGGAACAGTCTGATGGCTGCCCTTTGTCAGCACACACTCACTGACCGACATGTTGTCCTGCTGATTCTTTTTCCAGTAACCAATTGGTGGATTTTCACACTGTGTTGTAGTTGTACACAATGTAGCTGATATTTGACAACATGTTAAGTCATGTTCCCCCATACAGCCTGAGGCTGCAGAGTATAATAAGAAGCGAAACCAAGCGCTCTGTATTATGCAATTGTTTCCTTTGTTTACTGCGTTAAGGCCACCTACACAGTCTAGTGAAACATCTCATTCTCTGTTACATGAAGGGAAATGTTTTAGGTTTTTTATGACAATTGTTACTAGCCTGATGTAACGCCTTCTTACAATTAAGGTCTTACAGTTTCAAACACTTCTTAATGTGTCTTCCAGCTCAGCGTTCGACGAGAAGACAAGCCTGAAGGTAGCAGTGAAGAAGTTGTCCAGACCGTTCCAGTCCATCATCCACGCAAAGAGGACCTACAGAGAGCTGCGGCTGCTCAAACACATGAAGCACGAGAATGTGAGTCACCTGCAACCAACCAACCGTAACCTCCACCTCTCACCTCTATCTGTGTGTGTGTGCATTGTTCTGTAGTTTAGCCCTTAAGCAAGGATTGCATAGGAGGTTTGCACAGTGAGCACTAACTTGCAGAGGCAGGCACTATTCATCGCTGCTTATGGTGTTATGCTTTCTGTATCCTTACTGGAGCTTATTTAGATTTGCCCACAGGAATGCAGCTATGTGTATGGAGACCCACATGACAGCAGTTGATAGGGAGCTAAAACAAGAAACCGACACCTGTAAACACCTGTGATGGCAGAGCTCTGGCTGTCAGACGCCCGCTCTGCAGGCCAGCCACCACAACAGCAGGAGCTGACTGCTATATGTGGATTCATGAAATGCAATAACATGTTAGGAGGCGGAAAGCTCTTTCTTGTGTTGGTTTAAGGTGTGATGGCGTAAACAAAAACATGAGCACAGTGGCTTTGAGCGAGGAGGGGTGGGGAGGGGTGGGGTGGGGTGGGGTTGGGTGGGGGGATGTGGTTGTTGTGAAGTCCTGTTAAAAGAGGTTTTCCCCTGCGATTCATCAAAGCATGTAGTGCTGCAGCGCTTGGTGAGCAGTGAGTCACCAAACAGGTTTACAACTGCATTCCCATCACCTTCTGTGCTGCCCCCCCCCATTGTGATTCATGCTGTTTTACTTGAATATTTTAGGGCACTGGCTTGAGTTGACCTCCTGCCATCTCTGCTTTGGTTTTCTGTGTCTGTGTGTGTATGTGTAGGTGTAGGTAATGCTCATGCACACACTTGCCCACATACGAAACACAAACACAGTTCTTAGCGCTCATGTGCTGTTGTTGCATCCTGCTAGCACTTTGACCAAATAGTGTGGATCCTCTTGTGTTATGTAATAGCAGCGGTTATGATTTCTCTCACTGGAGTGCAGGTGGTGGGTTTCTGTATGCTGTGTGGGAGCAAGTCAGCTGGTGAATGGTGTGTGTGTGTGTGTGTGTGTGTGTGTGTGTGTGTGTGTGTGTGTGTGTGTGTGTGTGTGTGTGTGTGTGTGTGTGTGTGTGTGTGTGTGTGTGTGTGTGTGTGTGTGTGTGTGTGTGTGTGTGTGTGTGAGTAAGACTAGATGTTTCTGTTGGCACTGAGACCTCTTCAGGGGAAAAAAGGGAAAGTTTGCATTGTAACGAATTCCCTCAGTAGTTGGCTGTCGGCCGTTGTGCTGGGTAGAAATGGCTCGCTATGAGAGCGTGCTGATGAGTGACTGTGGACTGCTGCTCTCTCCAGTATCGTCAACCTGCAGCAGTTTCAGATGAGGCGCACGCACGCACACACATACAGGCGAAAAAAGAAACTGCAGCTTGATGAAGTTTGGAAAGTCTCAGAGGGGAAACCCATCAGCAGCAGTTAAAGAGCACAGCGCAGTGAATTTTATGAGAACCTTTCTTTTCACACAGCGTTACGTTTCCTGGATCCTGTTTTCTATACAGGCCTGTATTTTACTACTGGAGCAGCTTGAACTTGTTTAGCAGTTTGGGAATTAGTGTTGCATGGTGCACTGGTACTACTGGTGAAACATCTCAGTGCATTTATTTGAAGAGCAGGTTTTACTTGGCACAGGATTATTCAGGACCATACCTCTGTCTGTGTGCTAAATGCAAGATGTTGGTGTATAAAGATGCTGGCAAAAAGCTGACTTGCATAACAACATGGAAATATAATCCATTTTTATCTGCGTGTGGTGATCCAGGGAGCTAATTTAAAAGGCTGTGTTGCTGTGTGTGATCATTAATGAGCTTGTTGTAGTCAGGATCTGTTTCATCACAACAGGGAATATTGCATAAAGCTGTGCTTTTTCTTCGTAAACCATCAACGTGTTTTAGTACCTGCCTATGCTTTACACAGAGAGGGATGCTGTGTTTTGCTCACGCTGTTGCCAGGAGACTCCCTGGGTTTTGATTTTGGAAAGCCTGAGTGGACCAATCAGCTGTTTGTTGTGGCTCCAGCTCTCCAATCAGCAGTGGGTTTGTGCCCTGTGTGGGCGGGCTGCTCCTGTGTTTTTTCATAATACCTTTCCACCTCAGTGTCTCTCTCCAGGGGCTGGGAGCAGGATCGGCACTCAGGACACACACACACACACACACACACACACACACACACACACACACACACACACACACACACACCCCTTCCTCTGTGCCAGTGTGCTAGCATGCATGTGTACATACATGAGCATGTGCATGTCCATGTAGATACACAGATACGCACACACACACACACACACACACACACACACACACACACACTTTATGCAGCAAGTCTTCACATACTTTATGCAGCCTATCATACTTTGTCGCTCCCACACATTATTTGTGACGTTCCTGCCATGCAGTCACTTATCTCTTTAAGATCTTACGATGACGTGATCATCAGGTGAAAAGCACTTTCACACATTTAACCTCCAATAATGTTAATGGATAAAAACAAGCTCACAACATGCTGAAAATGACAGTATGACGCGTTGCTTTTTGGGGTCTGTAAATGTTTATTTTTCTTTGCTCACACTTCGGGTGACTGGTGCCTGTCATGTCAGCTTGATGCACAAACTTCAGCAGACAATGTTCGCCACTTCCTCTCAAATCATAGCTGCTGTGGTTGTTATCAGCCACATTTATGTGATTAAACCGCTCGCTAACCGAAACAGAGCACAGTGCACGTCACTCTGCATAAAAGCTAGCACTCTGGACACTGGAGTGGTGTAACAAGACAAGACTCTGCTGCTTGTTTGACTGAATGAAACTGAACCTCAGATATGGCAGAACGAGATCAAATCAAGGTCAAACTAATTCTTAGGAAAAGGGAAAGGTAGAAATGTCACACAGTTGTTATTGTTAATGATGAGCAACTCAACTGGCGACTGGCATCAAAAGGGCATTAAAGGCGTGAATGCTGATGATTCACATGTATGAAATGGTTGTTTATCAAACATTAAATGAAAACTGTATTTTTATTTATTTGGAATCTGATGCATTTTACTAATATTTTCTGACCTTGTATGTCTCTTTGTGCTTTCAGGTGATCGGTCTGTTAGATGTCTTCACACCAGGGACGAGCTTAGAGGAGTTCAATGACGTGTAAGTCACACGTCCTCTCACCCCTTCACTCCTGCCTTGTAGTTTTGCCTCTGTGTCGGACTCCATGGTGTTTTACTGTGTCTTTCTCTGCCTCCCTTCTGTCCTAAGCTCTCCCTCGGCTTTGTTTTCCCTCATTCTCGCATAATGAAATCCTTCATATCAGCAGATGATTGCAAGATTAACATGCCAGAGAACCTAGAGTTACAAACGCATCATAATCTCTGCCGCTCATAACTTCATGTGAGTCCAGCGTGCGGCAGGTTTTACCAAGGTGAACGCAGGGTGGGCACGTGGGCTATGCACATCACAACGAGTCTCCATGGTAACAGCCATCTGGCAGTCTCTGGGGCTACTGTGTGTGTGTGTGCGTATGGGCACAGAATACTCAATCAGTGTCCTTGAATTACCCGCATGGTGTGGCGTCATCAGCATGTTGCACATTGGTGGAAATGTGAGATGAAGCTGCGCACACATAAACACCCAGACAGCCAGCACTGAAGTTGCACAATAAAAATGTGACACTTCTCTTCTCATGTGATCAATAACAAAGCCAGAAAACATTGATTGTGAAAGCAATGGAGGCGAAGCAGATGTGTGCGCATGTTCGCAGGCCAGCCAGTAAGCGGTCTCTGGGGTGGTATGGGGTCAGATCCAGCACATAGACCATGCACACACTTCACATATGCACTTCTACTATCACTGGCCTCCTCCAGCTGATCTTTTGCTTGTCGAAACGTTCCACTATCAGGAGAAGATAAGTGAAACAATCCTGCCTTTTTCCTTTTCCCACTCTCCATATCAGTTTCTTTCCCATTTGTCAAAGTCTATGAATTATATCTTTAATACATGCATAGTTACACAGAATAGTAATGGAAACAACTTGATGTAATGAACGCAGGCTATCATTAAGTCAATATTGCAGATAGTAATGAAATGAAATTATAACGCCACAATAAGCATGAAGAAGGGCACTCAGAGGGCCAGACCTCGGCCAATAGTCCACTCTTCTGTCAAATGCAAATCCATGACGACTGCTTTCTGTTTGACGTCTGAGCAGCCACACGTGTCGCTTACCCCAGAGGTTTACTG